>NC_086320.1:166594337-166894337 GCF_036172605.1 Pelobates fuscus | reverse complement strand
GTCTGTCCGAAAAAAGTCCAGCGTTTGTTAACATAACAAGAACGGCTTGCTCAACATTGATGTAATCTGGCAGCCAAGAAGAGTGGACTGTAATGTGCATATGTGAACAATGACAGCTTCACTGTACTAGTCAGTTGGACGCTAGACGCCATTGAGTGAGCATGTGTACTGTGTGACCATCACATTCAAAATAACTGAGCAAGTAGAACAATGAATCTGCATCAAATTTTGCGTTAAGCGTGAGCATTCCTCTATGGGCACTACTCGGTTGAGTCAGAAGGCTCTCGGGGACATTGCAATGAATGCAGCAGAAATAAAAGTGTGGCACAAATGCTTCAAAGATGGTCGAGAATCTGTTGAAAGATTTGGCGCCCTGCAACTTCTAGCTTTTCCAAATTTAAAATCACCTTTTTAAAGGAAGTATTTCAGATCATCAATGAGACTCAGATAAATAAAATGAGTCAGCTGATGGCGATTCCAACAGAGGATTTTGCAGAGTGTTTTGAACAATGGAAGAGATGCTGGGAGAACAGTTTGAGGTCCCAAGGTGCCTTTTCGAAGGAGACTAAGGTGTAAAATATTTCTTGTATCTTCTTCAGTGAATGTCTCTATTTTTCATATGTACATAGCTGGATACTTTACGGACAGACCTCGTACTTACACTATATATTACCCAATCTCTCAAATGCTGTATTACTAGTTGTAGCTAAATTTTGATCCCGAGCAGCTGCAGCACATACAGTTGTGCTCAAAAGTTTGCATAACCTGGCAGAAATTGTGAAAAGTTGGCATTAATTTTGAAAATATGACTGATCGTGCAAAAAAAATAATTTTATTGGAGAATAGTGATCATATTAAGCCATTTATAATCACATAGTTGTTTGGCTCCTTTTTAAATCACCCAAATGACCCTGATCAAAAGTTTACAAATCCTTGAATGTTTGGCCTTGTTACAGACACACAGGTTAAAATGGCAATTAAAGGTTAATTTCCTACACCTGTGTTTTTTAAATTGCAATTAGTGTCTGTGTATAAATAGTCAATGTGTTTGTTAGCACTCACGTGGATGCACTGAGCAGGCTAGATACTGAGCCATGGGGAGCAGAAAATGGTCAAAAGACCTGCATAACAAGGTAGTGGAACTTTATAAAGATGGTAAAGATATCCAAAGCCTTGAAAATGTTAGTTAGTACTGTTTAATCACTTATTAAGAAGTGGAAAATGTGGGGATCTCTTGATACCAAGCCAAGGTCAGGTAGACCAAGAAAGATATTAGCCACAACTGCCAGGAGAACTGTTCGGGATACAAAGAAAAACCCACAGGTGACATCAGGAGAAATAAAGGGTGCTCTGTAAAAAAGATGGTGTGGTTTTTCAAGGTGCACAATATGACAATACTTGAACAAAAATGAGCTGCATGGTCCAGTTGCCAGAAAGAAGTCTTTACTGCACCAATGCCACAAAAAAGGTTACAATATGCCTGACAATACCTTAGCACGCCTCACAGCTTCTGGCACACTGTAATTTGGAGTGACAAGACCAAAATAGAGCTTTATGGTCACAACCATGAGAGCTATGTTTGGAGAGGGGTCAACAAGGCCTATAGTGCAAAGAATACCATCCCCACTGTGAAGCATGGTGATGGCTCACAAATGTTTTTTTTTTTGGGGGGGGGGGGAGGTGAGCTCTAAAGGCATGGAGAATCTTGTGAAAATTGATGGCAAGATAATTGCAGCATTAGAATACACTGGCAAGCAATTTGCATTCTTCTATACGAAGGCTGCGCATGGGACACACTTGGACTTTCCAGCGGGACAATGACCCTAATCACAAGGCCAAGTTGCCCCTCCAGTGGTTACAGCAGAAAAAGGTGAAGGTTCTAGTGTGGCCATCACAGTCTCCTGACCTTTATATTATCGAGCCACTCTGGTGTGATCTCAAACGTGCGGTTCATGCAAGACAACCAAAGACTTTGCATGAAATGGAGGCATTTTGCCAAGATGAATGGGCAGCTATACCACCTGCAAGAAATAGGGGCCTCATAGACAACTATTACAAAAGACTACACTCTGTCATTGATGCTAAATGGGGACAATAAACAGTATTAAGAACTAAGGGTATGCAGACTTTTGAACAGGGGTCATTTACTTTTTTTTAAATTTTTTTTATTCAAGGTTTTTATTGTTGACATATAATAAGCATTAAACATCGACACAATTGTATACATAGCAGGTCATATAGCATCGCTGGGTAAGCCAGTAAAGTATACAGTTTTACGGATGTACATAGTATGCATTGTAGGTCATACAGTAGGTATTTTCAGTTATATAGTGCATTTCCTTAGTGCAGGTAACCTGCCGGGTGGGGTAGGTAATAAGAGGCAGCGCTTGTCGTGGTTTCAGCGGCTTCTGTGTTGTTGGCGGTGTGTTGGTCAAGTTATATGTCTTGGCAAGCCGAGCACGGCGTCCTTTTTTTCTTTGTTGCCATGTTTTGTTTTATGATTGTGCCATTCTGTTATTACCTACAGTTGAATATGAAACTCATGAGAAATAAAAGAAATGTGTTTTGCCTGCTCACTCATGTTTTCTTTAAAAATGGTACATATATTAGCAATTCTCCAAGGGTATGAAAACTTTTTAGAACAACTGTAAGTACCATTAATTAGATTTGTAATCTTTGTAATTTCTGTAATACATTTAACGTTTCCCATTTAACTATTTCTGTGCTGAGAGGAAGATGTCACATTCCTCAGCAGTATGCAGAGCTGACAATCAATTTGCTCAGGCTTGTATCTAACCTGCGTTGATATCTTGTAAAATCAACGGGAGGGTGAAGGTGCTGGGAGTGGCCCATATGTTAGTAATAATCTGTGGGAATTTGAGGCACATACAGATGTGTTACAATCTACCTGGATTGTGAAAACGTTCCTATTTCTACTAATGAAACATTATAGTTACAGTATCGTGGCTACAAATACAACACAAATTAAAACTGACTAATGCACAAATAAAAATGCATGTAATTATATAGGTCTTATATCATATGTATGTAATTATCACTTTTAATGTACAAGATTTGGAACCTAATTGTTTTAGTGGCAAAGTGGGTAGACTGGCTAACTAAGTTACTGCCGAGATTGGCATTAATTACAATATATAAGTTTTTACAGTACACAAAACAAGAAATCAGAAGATTTTTGCTATAATCACACATGCAGGTATATCATCTATGGTGGATGTTCTTAACATTTTTCTCAGAGTCAAATTATGTACATGGCATTAGATATCTTGCTTTATTACTATTATGCTGTGAAATGCTCACTATGAATAAAATATATGATCTCATTTGCATGTGGTATTTCAGACCCTCTTGCTGGATTCCTGAATGTTCAAGTGAATGACTCAATCTTTATTTTAGGGGCATTTGTAAAAAAAAAAAAAAAAAAGCATCCCAACTGAATTGCAGGGATTATGCCCAAATGAAGTCTGTTACTGCTTTAATTACATACCATGGTTGATAATTTCTATTTTAAGTGGTTGGATTGTGGGGGGTATAAGCCCCAGTAGTGTAAATTCAAGTGTGGTCTTTGTCATTAGCATTGCAAACATAGGTAAAACTTGCTTAATTGGAGAGAATATCCACCTCATCCCTGCTTTTTACCTGAAGTCTTCATAATATTTTTATATATGGGGCAGGACCAAAATTGGGCCCCCATTCTATTGCAATTGATCCCTAAATGTTGGAGAAGGCACATTACGTTCATCAACTGCGAGCTCCCGACATTAAACTGACTGCTGTAGTTCACTGATTTTTCCAGTGCAATGGAGACTTCTCTGCTGGGAAAAGTATAATTACGGTGTTTTTACTGAATATCTTTTGTTAAATGCTGCATAGAAACTGAAGCAGTGTTAATTTTGTCGACTAACAATTGTAGTCAGCTTTTAGTAAAACTGAGACAAATGAGGGGACTGGGAGAATGAGACACATGAAGGAACTGGGGGGTAAATGAGCACATGTAGGGTTTTGGGTGGAATGAGACATGTGAAGGGGCTGGGGGGGCACAAAGTGACATAGAGGTGCTGGGGGAGAAAGAGACAAGGTGCTGAGGGGAAGAGATGCACAAATGGGGCTATGGAGAGAAAGAGACACACAGAGGGGATGAGAGAGTGGAGAGTGGGGCAAGGAGCCACAGATGTGCTGAGAAGGGAGGGGGACAAAGATCCACAGAGGGGCTGGGCAAGGGGCAATAGAAACAAACCTGGGCTTGGAGGAGAGACACCAAGTGACACAGAGGGGCTAGGGAAGGGACAAAAGAGACAGATAGAGGTTTTAACTAAACCCATTAGATTTTAGTTGTGTTGACTGGAGATTTAGTCGACTAAAACTAGACTAAAACTAAAACAATTCATATGACTGAAATAAGACTAAAACTAAAATGGCTTTCTAGTCAAAAGACTATGACTAAAACTAAATTGAAAGTTGTCACCAAAATTATCACTGAATTCAAGAAAGGTGACTATTAGTGATGTCCCTAACGGTTCGCTGGCGAATAGTTCCTGGCGAACATAGGTTGTTCGCGTTCGCCACGGATGGCGAACATATGCGATGTTCAGTCCGCCCCCTATTCGTCATCATTGAGTAAACTTTGACCCTGTACCTCACAGTCGGCAGACACATTCCAGCCAATCAGCAGGAGACCCTCCCTCCCAGACCCTCCCACCTCCTAGACAGCATACAATTTAGATTAATTCTGAAGCTGCATTCTTTTTTTTTTATTCTTTTTTTTTATTCTTATTATTTTTTTTGTGTTTGTGTTTATTATACATTATCCTCCATAGCCAGTAACCTGTGTTTATTATACATTATCCCCCATAGCCAGTAACCTGTGTTTATTATACATTATCCTCCCATAGCCAGTAACCTGTGTTTATTATACATTATCCCCATAGCCAGTAACCTGTGTTTATTATACATTATCCCCCCATAGCCAGTAACCTGTGTTTATTATACATTATCCTCCCATAGCCAGTAACCTGTGTTTATTATACATTATCCTCCCATAGCCAGTAACCTGTGTTTATTATACATTATCCCTCCATAGCCAGTAACCTGTGTTTATTATACATTATCCTCCCCATAGCCAGTAACCTGTGTTTATTATACATTATCCTCCCATAGCCAGTAACCTGTGCTTATTATACATTATCCCCCCATAGCCAGTAACCTGTGTTTATTATACATTATCCTCTCATAGCCAGTAACCTGTGTTTATTATACATTATCCCTCCATAGACAGTAACCTGTGTTTATTATACATTATCCCCCCATAGCCAGTAACCTGTGTTTATTATACATTATCCCCCCATAGCCAGTAACCTGTGTTTATTATACATTATCCCTTCCATAGCCAGTAACCTGTGTTTATTATACATTATCCCTCCCATAGCCAGTAACCTGTGTTTATTATACATTATCCCTCCCATAGCCAGTAACCTGTGTTTATTATACATTATCCCCCCATAGCCAGTAACCTGTGTTTATTATACATTATCCCTCCCATAGCCAGTAACCTGTGTTTATTATACATTATCCCCCATAGTCATTTATCGTTGGATCTAGGCAGCATGATGTCTTAGGCCGGCCCAGAGAGTGAGTGAGTGAGTGAATAATATAATATATATGTTCAGAAACATATTAGTAATATATGTAAATCGGGTTCACGCAAAGAGGGTGAAAAGGTATTAAAGAAAAACACACTTATTGCATCAAATTTACAAAGCCAAACTTTTAAAAGCTTTCCTCATTTCTTTCTCGGGGTGAGGAATATATCGGTTGTAGACTGAGGATTTCCATCTGCCCAATCTTTTAATAATATGGAGTGTCAGTGTTGAAGGAGATCGAAGCTGCCCCTATTCTAAATGAAAGACCCGAGACATGGATACAACCCAATCTTAGGAGTAGTGTTCTGATGTAGAAGATGAATTTAGCCGTAGTCAGAGGGATTCAGTGAGAGTAGTGGTGAAATGTGTGTGGCATGACTGAGTGTGGGTAAGTAAGAGTCAAGTATTTTAACTGGGCACTAGTTCTAGGTGGGATAATGTGGTATAGCGGATGGATGAGTAGTTTGGTTCGTTTTAGAGGTTTGTAGAGAAAGTATATAGTGATCATGATTTTTAGCGATATCCAATATTTTTAAGGTGGTCTCAAACAAACATAAAATGCTACATAAAATTTGTGGGAATATCGAATAGTCGTGTACAGTAAATCAGAGAGGGCTCAGAATATCGAACCATCGATTGGTAACCTGGATGAAGTAGGGGGTCTATCTGTTTTATTAAATACGCGGTAATATGCTTTTAATGGGATAGGACGTTAGGAAAGGTGTGTGATTGGGATAAGTGGTTGTGGCTGTATTTACCTTATCCTGGGACCGACCTGGCTCCTAAGCTTGAGCCGCGCGTGGCTGGATCACTCCTGCCTCCACACGAGCCGCATGCGGCTTGATCTCCTCTTCTGACTTAGCCGCGTGCACTGACCGCAGTGATCGGTCACGTGGCCCGCCTGGCACTAGGAGCACGGCTCGAGTCACGAGCTTGCTCTTAAAGGGGCAGTGGGAGCCAAAAGTTGATTCAGGCTCCCATTGGCCCACGTCATTCCAGCACCCCCACACACAAACGTTTTGGGGGCACAATAGCTTGCATTTAAAAAAAAAAAAAAAATTTTTTTGACTGTAATATAATAGCAGTCAGTTTCCTTCACACGTGTGCGTTTCAGGGCCTGCCAGGGCAAAGTGTCACACCAGTGCAACTCATATCTGGTGTAACAGTAGTGTACATTTAAAAAAAAATACAGGGGGCTTGTTGTCACCTTTCGGGGACCCTTGGTGTTGTACGTGGCTGGGTGGAGGAAGAGACCTTCAATGACATCAGTGAGGACAAGGAACGGGACATGGCTAGCTTGGTATCCAACCTTGTGCAAATGGGGAGTTTGCGGTTGTGCAAATGGACTGTTTGCGGTGCGTTAAACGGGGAGTTTGGTCTGTCACTGTGAAGCGGGCGTAACCCTTACACTACCTGATCGATACAACATCATACCTGATGTTTTAAAGCACGTTATTCCAAACAATTTAGGAATGTTAGGTGATTTATGCCCTTTATGGATTAAAACCATACTCTGCATCAACTATGTAATTTTCCATGGGAGTTTTGCCATGGATCCCCCTCTGGCATGCCACAGTCCAGGTGTTAATCCCCTTGAAACAACTTTTCCATCACTATTGTGGCCAGAAAGAGTCCCTGTGGGTTTTAAAATTCGCCTACCTATTGAAGTCTATGGCGGTTCGTCGGGTTCGCCCGTTCGCGAACATTTGCGGAAGTTCGCGTTCGCCATTTGCGAACGGAAAATTTTATGTTCGCGACATCACTAGTGACTATTAACACTAAATCTAACCAAGGGCATAACATAGATGGCAAGCTTGTTTGAGAAGGGCCTTCTTCACCTCTTGTTTCTATTATTTTGTCTGTCAATTACTCATTGTCAGATGTCCCTATTCTATAATTGTAAATTGCTGTGGAATGTGTTAGCACTATATACATGATAATAACAATAATAATAATAATTTTAGTAATAATATAGCATTTACTTTTTATTGTCTTTATTATTTTAACATAATAATATGATAAATGTAAATGACTGGGACTATTTCTCTTATGCTTAACATATTTATCTGCCAGCTGATAGCAAATATTTACAGTTTTCAAAGTACAGCAGTGTGTGACAGATGCTGAGAACATATATTTCACTAAACAAACAAGACCAAAAAAAGCCTGCAAACATTGCATTCTATTGAAGGTCAATGGTAACTTGAGTGCAGGGAGCCATGTTGGAAATTAAATATCGTCTGGCTTCGTAATGCCATCAGTCGCTGGTAAATCCACTGATGATATTGCTTTGCATACTCGGCTGTCATAAAGGTTAAAGCGAAAACTATGGCTGGATCACCTTTTTGACAATGAACTACAATGAAGAGTAGATTGTAGGCACAAACTAATTATTTTACAGACAGTTATGTATTTAACAATCTATATTGAGTAGTAGACAACTGGAAATGTACAGTATCATTCCTCAAAACATATTAGCCCGCAGAATTGGGATGGGGTGGGCAGTCCCCTGAGGGTGCGTTGCCAGTTATGCTGTCCATGTCACAGCCACACCTATAACGGGTAGACCCACCGGGAAAAGGTGGGCAGTGGTTCCCAGCCTTCAAGACTATGCAGGGAAAGTGCTCGCTCTGCACAGTTCTAGTGCATGCTGCACAGGGCATGTAATGATGTACTTGCTCTGTGCTGCTAGGGATAGTTCCTTGGTGTACCCAGATTTATGATACCAGGCTACTAAAGTGGGATGGCGGGACAGAACCTTAAAATGGGGAAGGTACTGTTGGGAGGCCTGCAGTAGTGGTAATATCTATATATATAGAGAGAGAAAACATTGAACAGTGAAATGTGTATTATAAGAAAATAATGCCATTAGGATCTCATAATAACCTATTAGACAGAAGGTTGAGTGGTTTATAAATATTTTCAGAACCCAGAAATAGCATTATTTTCCCCATAAACAAGTTTCTACACTAGGTATATTTTTATATTGCTAATAACACTGCTAAATACACACACAGAGACTGCTGAATATATACAGACTGCTGAATACATGCAGACTGCTAAATGCACACATACACACTGCTAAATACACATACAGAGACTGCTGAATACATGCATACTGCAGTGAGGGGTGCAGGGCACAGGGCGCCATGTAGCAGGGGGCGCTGTGCGGCCGCACAGCCGGCCGGGATTTAAAAAAAAAAAAAAAATTAAATTTGCAGCAGGGGCGGAGCTTACCGTGCGGCGGGGGCGGAGCTAAAAGCGCCGGAAAACTGCTGCAGGGGAAGCAGGAAGGAGTCCCTGCTTCCCCACCAAACAGTCACCAGGAGCTGCACTGCCTCCACAATGAACTCCACAGGTAACTGTGTGATTGTCAGGTGAGTGTGACTCTCTGCCTGTGTGTATTACTGTCTGTGTGTGTATGACTGTCTGCCTCTGTGTGTATATGACTGTCTGCCTGTGTGTATTACTGCCTCTGTGTGTCTGTGTGTATGACTGTCTGCCTCTGTGTGTCTGTGTGTATGACTATCTGCATGTGTGTGTCTGTGTGTGTGTGTATGACTGTCTGCCACTGTGTGTCTGTGTGTATTACTGTCTGCCTCTGTGTCTGTGTGTATTACTGTCTGCCTCTGTGTGTGTGATTGTGTGTATGACTGCTTCTGTGTGTATGACTGCCTGTGTGTGTCTGTGTGTATGACTGCCTGTGTGTGTCTGTGTGTATGACTGTCTGCGTGTGTGTCTGTGTGTATGACTGACTGCGTGTGTGTATGTGTGTGTCTGTGTGTGTGACTGTGTGTGTCTGTGTGTATTACTGTCTGCCTCTGTGTGTGTCTGTGTGTATTACTGTCTGTGTCTGTGTGTATGACTGACTGTCTGCCTGTGTGTGTCTGTGTGTGTGTGTGTGTGTGTGTGAGACTGTCTGCCTTTGTGTGTCTGTGTGTGTGTGTATGACTGTCTGCCTGTGTGTGTGTGTGGATGTCTTCCTGTGTGTGTGTGTGTATGGCCGTCTGACTCTGTGTGTGTGTGTGTCACATACAACCAATACACGCATATCACACACTGTTAATACACCCATTACAAATATCACACATAGCACACATATCACACACAGTCATCACATACACAGACAACACAAACATTACAGCATACATGGATGACGGGGGGGGGGGCGCTGTGAAGATTTTTCGCACAGGGCGTCTAAATGCCTAAGGCCGGCCCTGTATGTGAGTGTGTGTCACGCTGATGCTACAAAGAAATACACATTCACACAGTGATTAGAGGAAGTTTGGCTAAAGGTACATAATTTTATCACATGACAGGAGGCTTCATATTTTGCATAACTTTCTTTACTTTATGCCTCCAGCAGCACAAGTCAATCAGAAAACTTTAAACCAATCAGTAACAGGCATCACCTCCATATATAAAGCCCTGACAGTCACATGATTTCCTCTTTCTTTGCTGCTTCCAGCCAAGGCACAGGTCAGAGTATTAAGCTCTCAACTGCTTTTCTATATATAGTGCAAATTTATCTTGTGGTCCCTTTAAGTTGTTTTTGGCATTGTACCTTTTACTTTTCCCCCTGTCTGGGGCCCCCCTTTTTCATCTGCCCCCTCTATTTCCCCCTGCTATATCCATCCTTCTCCCTGGACTGTTAGGTGTTTTTTCCCCCCCACTGTTTTCCCCTGCTGGGAACTGTTCTGTCTGCCTGCTTGCCTGTTTGTCCCTCGCGATTCGCGGCATTTTACCGCGATCGCGCGGGACCACCAGGCTTCAATGAGAGTCCCAGGGTACCGAGGAGTGGGGAGGGGGGCACGAGGGGGTGCCGACCGATACCGTCGGACCGCAATCGCGGGCTGCGATCGCGGACTGCGCGGCAAATTTGCGCGCGAACGGCGGCCATCTTGGATCTCGCGATACAGCGAGATCCTCGGCGGCCATCTTAGTTTCGCCAGTTCGTGATTCCCACGAACTGGCACAGAGTTTTTCTACTTATATAAATGTTTTATGTGCCATTAAAGAATTACATGAATAAATTGGTCCTACCCACAGGACACCTAACCTAGTTTTTAAAGGTAAAGTGTAAAAATTATTGATATTGTCGGAAATAAAAGTTTTTGCCACATAATATAAATGGGTAAAAACTAAACACACTTCTCACTGCAGTTAACCCCTGCAACTCTGTGCTAAAGGGCCACTGCAGGTAACTTACCATTAGGATTGTATTGCACCAGACCAGGAACAACTCCCATCAGGCTAAGCACACTTCTCACTGCAGTTAACCCCTGCAACTCTGTGCTAAAGGGCCACTGCAGGTAACTTACCATTGGGATTGTATTACACCAAACCAGGAACAACTCCCATCAGGCTCAGGCTGCACTGCCCAATTAGATGAACTCTCACAGAAGGCAATGATGATTGGTACACACGGGTGAAAGCACTGAAGAACTACCCAGAAATCATTACAAACAAACAAGCAACCAGAACAAAAAATCTGGCATTATCCCAAAGGGTGACCACCACGCCCAATCATGGGCTTATAACGAAGTACGCACAATCCACAATGGCGAAATTTCCACAAAATTCCATACACAAGGGGAAGGTACTGTTGGGAGGCCTGCAGTCAGTGGTGTATCCTGGTTTTGTGCTGCCCTAGGCAGGACAAAACTCAGGCGCCCCCCCCCGCGCGCGCGCGACACCCCCACCCAACCCTCCCCCCCCCGTCCCACCTTCTAAATACACACACACACACACACACACAAATTCACTGACAGATACGCATACACTAGCTAACAGACACACACACACACAGTCAGACACACACACACACACACACACTCACTAGCAGACACACACACTCACTGTCAGACACACACACTCTCTGTCAGACACACACACTCTCTGTCAGACACACACACTCTCTGATATATAATATAATATATAATATAATATATAATATATAATATAATGTAATATATAATGTAATATATAATATAACATATAATATAATGTAATATATAATGTAATATAATAATATATAATATATAATGTAATATAATAATATATAATATAATAATATATATAATATATAATATAAAAATATATATAATATATAATATATATAATATAATATATATATAATATATAATATAATATATATAATATTATATATATATAATATATATAATATAATATATTATATATATATAATATAATATATATAATATAATATAATATATATATATATATATATAATAATATATATAATATATATATATATATATATAATAAATATAATATATATAATATATATATATAATAAATATATAATTATATATATTTATAATAATATATATATATAATAATATAATATATATATATATATATATATATATATATATAATATAATATAATATAATATATATATAATTTAACCTACCCCCCCCCCCAGCCTCCTTACCTTTGGGAATGCTGGGGGGGGTTTCTTTACCTCCCTGGGGTCTAGTGGGGCTGCCGGTCGGGCTGCTGGGCTGGTTGCTGGGCGGGCGGGCGGGCGGCTGGCGAGGGAGCTCTTCCTCTGAGCTGTCTGCTCAGCTCCCTCGCGCGCCGCAGAGTGAGGCTGGGAGCCGGAAGATGATGTCATATTCCGGCTCCCAGCCTCACTCTGCGGCGCGCGAGGGAGCTGAGCAGACAGCTCAGAGGAAGAGCTCCCTCGCCAGCCGCCCGCCCGCCCAGCAACCAGCCCAGCAGCCCGACCGGCAGCCCAGTTAGCCGCAAGGCTAACAAGGCATTTGCCCTGGGCATTTGGGGGCGGCATTTTTTGCCGCCCCCTGGAAAATGCCGCCCAAGGCAAATGCCTTGTTTGCCTTGCGGCTAAAACGCCCCTGCCTGCAGTAGTGGTACAAAAGCGTACTGAGGTCTTCGATACCTCCCATTACCAGGCTTACGTCCCGACCATTACCGGGCTCTGTCCCAACCATTACCGGGCTCCGTCCCGACCATTACCGGGCTCCGTCCCGACCATTACCGGGCTCCGTCCCAACATTAAAGACCGTTCACCCCGGTCGATAAGAGGGTGACCCCTCTTCAGACAACTAGTCAAATTCCTAATGGTACTGATTACATGGTACCTGGGTGTCCCCCAGTTGTACGTGGAAGCCACTGTGTAGCTACATACGCACTGACGTATACTCTGTCTCCCCACAGACGGGAAAAATCATACTACCATTGTACCACTACTTGTCACGTTTAAACATTTCATATGAAGGAACACAACTGCAGATTTCTTATAGTTCGAATATTTATTAGGAGTAATTGGTATTGACTTTAATTCCAATATACAGGTACTGTAGCATTAAGTATTAAACGATAAATGAAGTCCACAGTTATATGCACTGTAGCTTTAAGGAGTAAACGGAACTGAAGCAGCAAGAGTCCTTTAGTAGTATTAATTAATTAGATGATAAGAAGTTACAATAGCTGTTCCATAGACTTTAACTGAAGAAAGATAGATGCAGCTAACTGAGACAAGTATGTGTTGAAGTTAGCTGTAACGGTTGGCTTTAACGAAGGACTTTGGAGACAGGAAATAACAGCTTTAGATGCAACGTTTATCAGAGAAGTTTTACTTAGCTTCCGGCTTATAGAACACTGGTTCCCGAGATTCCTCAGAGGCAGATTATCCTGCATGGATAGAGTTCAGCTTTAGCCGTGGATGAGGAGAGGCGAAGGGAACTTGAAGTCTTCTATTCCGGTCCGGTAACAGCAGGTTTTCACAACTAAGTTGCAGCCGGTTCGTGAGTACAGAACGTAGTTCATTAATCCAGCCTCGATCAGCTGGTGCGGTCAGATTAAATAGGGAGACCGGGTCATGAAGGGGTGTGGCTAAGCTCCGTGGAACCAGGAAGTAAGGGGATATTATAGTTAAGGCATGACAGTATCCCCTCCTTAATGAGCAACCTCTGGGTGCTATTGACTTGGTTTAGAAGGGTAGCGTTTGTGAAACTGGGAAACTAATTTGTCAGCATGAACGTCAGAGGAGTTTTCCCATGTATCTTCATCAACTCCATATCCTTTCCATCTGATGAGATATTGTAAGGAGCCACGATGGAACCTTGAATCCAGTATACTTTGAATATCGTATTCTTCTTCACCCTGGACCAGTATAGGGTCAGGAGAAGTAGTGACATTCCTTTGGAAAGGGTCAGGATGATGAGGCTTCAGCAATGACACATGAAAAACAGGATGTTGCTTTAAAGTAGGTGGAAGTTTCAATTTAACAACATTACGGTTGATAATCGATAGTATTGGAAAAGGACCAAGGAAAAGAGAACTTAACTTCTTTGATGGACGGTTTGTAGAAATGTTCTTTGAGGAAAGCCAGACAAGATCACCGATTTGATAAGAAGGTGAAGGTTGTCGTTTTGTATCAAAAAACTTCTTTTGAGTGGAGGAGGCCAATTCAAGATTGTCATGCAATTTTTTGAATAAAGAGGACATATGAGAGATTTGATTCGAATCGGAGAGATTAGATGAAGAACTTGTCTGAGCAGGAAATGAGGAAGGATGAAATCCATAATTGGATAGAAATGGAGTCATTTTACTGCTGGTATGAAAAGAGTTATTGTATGCGAATTCTGCCATAGGTAACCAAGTTATCCAATCGTCTTGTAAGTGAGAGCAATAACATCGTAGATATTGTTCTAAGCATTGGTTGACTCTTTCAGTTTGTCCATCTGTTTGAGGATGATATGCAGATGATAGTTTACGTTGGATATGAAGAGTGGCACATAAGGCAGTCCAGAATTTGGAGGTAAATTGAGTTCCTCGGTCTGAAATGATTTCGTCTGGCAGTCCGTGAAGTTTAACTATGTTGTCAAGAAATGTTTTCGAAAGTTCAGAGGACGAAGGTAACTTCTTTAAAGGAATGAAATGAGACATTTTCGTGAAACGGTCTACCACCACTAAAATGGTAGTGTGATGATGAGAAGGAGGTAATTCTACCAAGAAATCCATAGAGATGGATTGCCAAGGTCGTTCAGGAATTGGTAAATTCAATAATTGACCAAATGGTTGATGATGGACATGTTTTGATCTTTGGCATACAGAACAAGATTTGACATAAGATTCAATAGTTTGGTCTTGACGAGGCCACCAATAGTATCTTTTGGACAATTCAAGGGTCTTCTTTATACCTGGATGACCTGCCAGAGGAGAATCATGAATAAATTCGAGTACTTTAATTCTGAAGGATGGAGGCACGTAAATCCGGTCTTTGAAATAGTAGAGACCGTTTTTCTTAAATAATTTAATTGATTTAGGAAGTTCGAGAGCATCTTCACTGAGATCTTTAATGTCGTCAATAAGAGAAGATAAGATTCCAATGACTTTAGGTGAAGGAGGTTCAATCTCAGTGTCCTTATGGATCCTGGAAAGGGCATCAGCCTTTTTGTTTCTAGACCCAGGTCTAAAGACGATTTGGAAGTTGAACCGGGAAAAAAAAGAGATTCCATCTTACTTGTCGAGCAGACAGTGTTTTATTGGAGTGAAGATATTCGAGATTTTTATGGTCAGTATAAATGATTAAAGAGTTCCGAGCGCCTTCAAGAAGGTGTCTCCAGGTTTCTAAAGCCACTTTGATACTTAATAATTCTTTTTCTCCTGTAGGATAATTCTTTTCAGCAGGAGATAATGATCGTGAGAAGAAGGCGACAGGATGAAGAGGGTCTTGAGGAGTTTTGTGTTGAGAGAGGACAGCTCCAATTGCAAATTCCGAAGCATCCGTTTCAAGGACATAAAGATATGAAGGATTGGGAAGTTGAAGAATAGGAGCTGTTGTAAACTTTCTCTTTAATTCGGTGAAGGCAGTTTGAGCCTTCTCGTTCCAATTGAAGGGATAATTTTTTCTGTTAAGTTGATTGAGTGGGTGAACTATCTCAGAGTAGTTTTTAATAAATTTTCTGTAGAAATTGGCGAATCCTAGAAATCGCTGTAATTCTTTAACTGTAGAGGGAACAGGCCAGTTGATGATACAATCGACTTTTGCATTGTCCATACCTATTGAATGAGGGGAGATGACATAACCTAAGAAGGTAATTTCTTTGACATGGAAAAGACATTTTTCAGGTTTAGCGAATAATTTGTGAGTTCTGAGTCTTGATAACACCCATCTGACATGTTTTCTATGTTCCTCAGGAGTGTTGGAGAATATGAGAATATCATCTAAATAAATGATGACACAGACGTCCAATAGGTCTCTAAAGATATCATTTATGAAGTGTTGAAAAGTTGCAGGGGCGTTGCAAAGGCCAAAAGGCATTACCAGATATTCAAAGAGGCCATACCTTGTTCGGAAAGCAGTCTTCCATTCATCATTAGCCTTTATCCTGACGAGATTATATGCCCCGCGAAGGTCAAGCTTAGTGTAGATGGTAGCAGTTTTCAATCGTTCAACCAGTTCATTGATGAGAGGAAGAGGATAACGATTTTTAATTGTTATTTTATTTAAGGCTCTGTAGTCAATGATAGGACGTATAGTCTGGTCTTTGTTTCTTACAAAAAACATACTTGAGGCAGCAGGTGAACTAGAGGGTCTAATAAACCCTTTCCGTAGATTTTCATCTAGATATTCTTTGAGAATTTGTAATTCAGCCTCAGAGAGAGGGTAGATGTGCCCAAATGGTACTGGGGCACCAGGTATGAGGTCTATAGGACAATCGTAAGCACGATGAGGCGGGAGCGTTTCAGCTTCTTTTTTACTGAAGACATCTGAAAATTCTGAATAACAAGAGGGTATGGTTGGTTCTTTAGAGATTTGAAGAATAGGAATTTGTTGTAAACATGTTTCTTTACAATAATGTGAGTTAAAGGTGATGGAGAAAGGAGACCAAGAAATTTGAGGGTTGTGGTTCCTTAACCAGTTGATCCCTATTATAACGGGATAGAGAGGTGACGGAATAACATCAAATACTAGAAATTCAGTATGTATGTGATTTGTGGTTACCTTTAGAGGGATGGTTTCATGAAGAATCGGTCCCGAGGAGATAAAGGAGCCATCAATCACTTTAACAGGAACAGAGTTAGCTTTTTGAACACAAGGAATTCTATTCTTTGTTACAAAGGTTGAATCGATGAATACTCCATGTGCACCAGAATCGATGAGAGCTTCAGTCACAATTCTCACCTTATCCCACTGTAAGACAAGGGATACAGTTAAGAACGGATTGTTTGATGTTGAAGGGAGTGCACTGAAGATAGCAGAGGTATAAGCTTGTCTACCGGCCTTTGTCCGTTTTAATAAGGGACAATCGGAAACCAGATGATCTTGAGAGGCACAATACATGCATAGGTTTAATTGACGTCTTCGGTTCTTCTCTGCAGGAGTAAGAGGACTTCGTATTACCCCTATTTCCATAGGTTCACTTGGTAAGGAAGTCTTTTCTGGAGCTTTTGAGGGAGTGAAAGGTTTGCGGTCTTTAGAATGTAAAAGGGCCTTTTCTGCCTTTCTTTCTCTTAATCTTCTGTCAATGCTGATTGATAAGTGAATTAGAGCGTTCAAAGTAGTAGGAAGTTCTGTTCTAGATAATTCGTCTTTTACAGCTTCAGATAACCCAAGTCGAAATTGGTTGCGCAATGTGATGTCATTCCATTGCGTTTCTACAGCCCATCTTTTGAATTCAGCAATATAATCTTCAACGGGTCTATTTCTTTGCTGTAGTGTTCTGATTGTTAAATCAGCTGTAGCTTGTTTGTTAGGATCTTCATAGAGAAGAGACATGGCTTCAAAAAATTCATCCAGTGAGCCTAAGATGGGGTCATCATTGTCCAAAAAGGTATGGGCCCAGAACATAGGTTCACCTCTTAGAAAGGAAATAACTGAAAAAACCTTAGATCTTTCTGTGGGATAAGCTCTAGGTTTTAAAGCAATCAATAGTTTGCAGGAATAAAAAAACTCCTTATATTTGGAACGATCACCATAGAATTTTTCAGGGTTACATACAGCAGGATCGCTAGCCGAGTGCAGAGTAGTATGGGGAGTATGAGTTTGTAAATCTCTGACATAGGTGAAAAGTCTTTCGTGAGTAACTTGCAGTTCTTGCATACCTTGGACTAGTGTATCAACTCTTTGATGCAGCGTAGCTAAAGTAGAATCGAAATCTGCTGGATCCATTACAATGGCTGGATTAATCTGTCACGTTTAAACATTTCATATGAAGGAACACAACTGCAGATTTCTTATAGTTCGAATATTTATTAGGAGTAATTGGTATTGACTTTAATTCCAATATACAGGTACTGTAGCATTAAGTATTAAACGATAAATGAAGTCCACAGTTATATGCACTGTAGCTTTAAGGAGTAAACGGAACTGAAGCAGCAAGAGTCCTTTAGTAGTATTAATTAATTAGATGATAAGAAGTTACAATAGCTGTTCCATAGACTTTAACTGAAGAAAGATAGATGCAGCTAACTGAGACAAGTATGTGTTGAAGTTAGCTGTAACGGTTGGCTTTAACGAAGGACTTTGGAGACAGGAAATAACAGCTTTAGATGCAACGTTTATCAGAGAAGTTTTACTTAGCTTCCGGCTTATAGAACACTGGTTCCCGAGATTCCTCAGAGGCAGATTATCCTGCATGGATAGAGTTCAGCTTTAGCCGTGGATGAGGAGAGGCGAAGGGAACTTGAAGTCTTCTATTCCGGTCCGGTAACAGCAGGTTTTCACAACTAAGTTGCAGCCGGTTCGTGAGTACAGAACGTAGTTCATTAATCCAGCCTCGATCAGCTGGTGCGGTCAGATTAAATAGGGAGACCGGGTCATGAAGGGGTGTGGCTAAGCTCCGTGGAACCAGGAAGTAAGGGGATATTATAGTTAAGGCATGACACTACTCCATCATCAGCGGTGGATTTCCAGGCCATGATCAATGCCGCGGGGTCGGCTTCGGGGAAAAGGCTTTGGCCAAAATGATGACACAGACACCGCCGGAGATGGTGGACACCACGCCTCCATCAAGAACAAAGGATAAGGATCCTACACAACTTAGGCCGGAGGCAGGGGCGTCCAAACACCATTGGAAGGGCTCCAGCACAATCCTTCCAAGAGGTGAAGGGAAGATATCGAGGAAGCGGAGCCGCCAGTCAAGGCGCCTGGACCGCTCCCCTCCACAAGACCCTCATCAGGGGATGAGGAACCATTATCTCCACCGTCCTTAGAAATCATAGACGAATGGAGGGCAGAGGACTCGCCCTCGGAGGAGGAGGACTGGCAAGACATACCTCAGGAAGTCGGAGAACCCAGCCAAGACCCGGAATGGCTAAGGACATATAGATATCGGGGTCTAATCCCCACGTCCTAGGAGGGCTGATAACCACGGAGTACGATCTGTTACTGTATGCCAGACCGGAACACAATGGATACATGTATGTCGACAGCACCAAGAAGGAGAGCTTATGGTGCTGCCAAAGCTCCACAGTACTATATCCAATAAGGGTGACCCCTTGGATAATTTGGAGACTACCGTACCTCCCCATACGGGCTTACGTCCCGACATTTCTGACCGTTCATCCCGGTCTTATTGAGGGCGCCCCCCTCCTCAGACCACTCACAGGAAATCTCTAAGTGGGACTGATGGAAACAGTTCTGGGTGAACCCCAGCTGTACGTGGAGACCCACTAGTGGCAATAAGTGTATTACCGTACCTGACACCTGTCTCGGTACCCCACAGACCGGAAGAGGGTCCCAACAGGCCATACATACAGGGGTGACCCCCTATGCTGGGTGACCCCAGGCTAGTCTTACTCCGGTGCTAGTGGCATAGGTACGAAGGGGTGACCCCCCGCACCCATGTCTAGGGCTTCTACCTTCAGAGTATGCTCTGGCATTGTATGCACAGACCAGGGCACACTACATGCATGTGTTCCGACACCTCTATGTTTCAATTGGAGGATCCGTACGCCCTTCCCTTAACCGAGAAGGAGAACTCACTATACCGCCAAACTCCACAATTCTAGGACATATAAGGATGAACCATTAGATTATACATAGGGAGGCTTTCACGTCTCCCATACCTGGGTACGTCCCGGTCCTATGGAGGGTGTCCTCATTCTCAGACCACTACCCAGATCCTGCGAAAGTGGTACCGATTAATCGAAATGCTGGGTGTCCCCGGTTATACACAGAGGCACACTGAGTGGCAATAAGCGTACTGTTGTACGATCCTGACTCCACAGACCGAAAGGGTGTGAACCAACGGGTCGGATTTCCCTCAATTCACCGACTGATTTCCAGGTGAGGATTAAAGCCGCCAGGGCAGCTCCGGGGGAAGAAGTCCTCTCCAAGAGGCTGGCTAACAAGTCGGGCACCTTACCACCTAAACACCATGGGAAGGGCCCAACGTGACTTCCCCAAAGGGGAAAGAGAACACCCCGACTTTGCGGAACCGTCTCTCAGAACGTCCTGCACATTGAACATCTCAGACTCCATCATCAGGGGACGAGGACTCCATTCCCCCCCCTTTTCTGGAGATCATAAGAGAATGGAGAGTCTCCATCGGAAGAGGAAAAGTGACAGAACCCGCCTAGCAAGAAAAGTTTTCCTTTGGCACACTGGACAACCTTGGTTGACTCGCGTACCACCAGACACCCAGGATCATCCGAAAGGGGTTTGCCGGAGCACCGGGCACACCTTGCCAACCTCTGGCTTTGGGTAAAAGAAGTACGAAACAAGCTCAGGATGGAATGCCCATGTCATCTAGGAACGAACAAGATAGTCCTCAACAGGGAGCTCGGTGTCACTACAGGGATATCTATGTCCCGATCAGACCGAGGTCCACGTAAAAGTAGTAAAGGAGAAGACAGGAGACTCTCACCCAGTCATCAACACATAGTACCTCAAGAAGTTTTGGAAACTGGCCAGGACGCACTGAAGAGCAAAGGGTATCTGCTGTAGCATACCTAGACGACTTGCTGACCCTTTGCAAGCCCAATTCCTAACTGCGTATACAAACGAGATTTATTGTTACAGTTTCTGGAATTGTTGAGATTCATAGTGAACAGAGAGGAGTCGGTCCGATTCCAGTTCCGAGTGACTACGTACCTCTACTTTGGAATAGATTCCACCTTGGACGGATTGCACCTATCCCACATCAGCGATAGCGACTTTTCGTAAGGAAATCCGACGGATATGGCGGAAAGGCTCCATAGTACCTTGACTATTTCCCAGGACCACTTCACTGACGGGCCAGACATCGCCTGAAAGCTCACTGCCTGAGATCCGGGCACACCTATGAAATTGGGATCAGAATGGCAAGGACTTCGATAGTACTCGTTACAGAGGTAAAGGAGCTAAGCGTGACACCTAGAATGATTGTCTTTAATTGGGATCATGCTCTGCTTCTTCAGTTTTAACTTGCCTTCGGCCAGATCAAAAGGGAGAACATCATCGATTGTTAATGCAGGAGCGGCTAGAGTTGGTGGATTGGTGTCTTCCAAGGGAGACTGGTATGTCAAGGGACTATCGCAACCAACTAGAGTCATGGGACTCATGGACAACAGGTATTCACCGAAATAACTTATCCACATGGAACACTTGGAATTCACTGGGGTATGGAAAAGGACTACGATCCTTTTATTACCCCTATCTACCTCGATGTTGAATCTTTATCATAATTTTCACGACGGGCCGATCGGAACGATTCGACCGCTCCATTAACGGGATACATTCCGTTATTTCGACAGCGCATAGTACGATTCACTACACTCCGGTCCATCAAGAGCCTTTGATAGGCTGTTTTTCCGCGGGGTAGCATACGGTCCAGAACCATGAGTTAAAGTATCACTGTTGTGAGACTTTGATTGGGTTTTTCGGAACTAGTCAGATAACACGAACCTAACCCTCCGTCAGCCGTCAGTCATAATCACGTTACGTTAGATTTTTTTCGTCGGGTATCAGATATTCTGGAGTTTGACGTAAATGATTTTTCGGTATCACCAGAAGGAAGGACCTCTACGGTGTCTCGTAGAACTAAATCCCTTTCGCGTCCGTATTTTACCCTGTTCCCGGCGGTTCCCCAGTCTTTGTGCAGTTATAGCGGTGTTTTGTTATATGGAGATCCCGACAACACTTAGATTGACACATTAAGACATCTGCTGGGTTTATACCAACCATACAAGCCAGTTACCATGAACACTCCGTCTAGATGGGTTCACTGGTTGTTATCGTTAACGGGGGTGGAGACGTGCTTTGGGTACTCTTTCGGTACGAGGCACGGCTGCTTCTCAGGCCTTCACGGGGGGCCTCTATATTTTACAGGCGGCGAATTGGACACGGCGAGACAACTTCCGTATATTTATTTTCGTCAACCACACACGCATCCTTTTCGCTCATACCACAGCTTTAAAAATGCAAAATATGAAGCCTCCTGTCATGTGATAAAATTGTAGATTATGCTAACATAGTGTACCTATAATCTTAATTTTAATAATGACAGGAGGCGAGTATTTTCCCTCCCTGTTTCCCTCCCTATACTCTGGGAAATTCTAATTTTCTGGTTGTCATTTTCACAGTCTAATTATAAGATTTTGGATATTTCAGTATATTTATGGGATGCTTATCTGGTTGACGGGTGTTGCAGCCGTGGCGATTATTAAAGTATACTACGGTTGTTTAATGTTTCAGTATATTAACGTAATATAAATATAGATACATATAGTACTGGATTTAATGTGGACATCAGTTGGGTTCCATCACCTTTCACGTATTTCTGTTCTTTTCAGAGTAGCCATCATAAAGATAAAGATCAAGATAAAGCTGGAAGGTTTCAAGTCGTATTCCAAATTATGTTCTACACGTTACTCAGGACTGTTATTTGAATTCCCTGACGTTATAATGGACTGTTTTTCGCAAGAAAGAGGAAATCATGTGACTGTCAGGGCTTTATATATGGATGTGATGCCTGTTACTGATTGGTTTAAAGTTTTCTGATTGACTTGTGCTGCTGGAGGCATAACGTAAAGAAAGTTATGCAAAATACTCGCCTCCTGTCATTATTAAAATTAAGATTATAGGGGGCGGATCCAGGACAACAGCTCCTGCAAGAAACAGCGATAATGGGGTTAAATACCCCGAACACCGACTCACCCACAAGGCAGAGGACACAGGACGAGCTGGGGAAACCCGGGGGCTCTGAAGGAACCCACAGACGAGACTCTCAAAACCTGGGACCCCAGACAAAGCACACGGGGCCTACATGCGGCAGAGCCAGGGAGAGGCGGCCGCTCTCCCGGTTGGTAACACCGCAGACGCGACCTTCGATGCACTCGCCTTCCTCCCCCCCCCCCCCCGGGCCGGCAGGGGTCATCCCGGCCCGCACTCGACAATCAAAAGAACCGGCAGAGACAACAGCACAAGCCTGTTCCAGGCACACGAGACCGCAAGCCCCTACAAAGCACACCTAAAATGGCGGCTGGCAGCGGGAAACGCATGAAGACCACGCGGCCGTCACAGCTGCATAGGACGGAGTTCAAGCAGAGAATCATGGCATACTCTGGAATACTCACATAGAGCGGCAACTGGCAGCCCTACACAAGCAACCCACGCTACAGATGAGCGAAATGCCCTTGGGCACGATGCCACTCCGGTTACTCACCTACACACCACGAAGCCCACCTGGACACCGCGCACAACACAGTGCGGCAAGACGCCGAGACCCAGCGACAAACACACCCCGCTTCCATCAAAGGGGCATAGGATGAAAGTGACTATACCTGGGGCCTCATGTCCACGCGCCAGCAAGCCACCGACGGCAAACTTGCCCCACCAAATCCCATTGAGCATCAGGACACCCAGGTGGACACTGAACATTACACCTCTGTACTACACCTATGCCTTAAGCATTGGTCCGTTTTGTGTACTGCTGAGGCGATTAAGATCTGTTTACTGCAGGGGCATTTAAGCACTGTATTACTCTTTAGCCGGCTACACTCAGTGTAGGGATAGGCCAGGTGTCGCCCAGCACACCACACTTAGCACAGACCGCAGCCTTGCCATAGCAACTTGTAACATGCCCAGCTGGTGATCTTACACAACACCCCTAGACTACCAACTCACTGTCTCTAAATACCAGCATGAAAATCTAAATGTCAATAGTTAATACACCTGATATCGCTGAAACGTTAAACATAACAAATTGCTTTAGAAATGTATAGGCTACATGTTAAAACTATGTTATAGCAACAGAATTACCTACCAAAGCTAGCCTATTATAATTCACGTTGATAGAAACTTAATCTATAACCTGCTTAAAGAGCATGTATTCAGCTTGCTTGTAAAACAAAAACTAGTGCATTGTAAAACCATACCCCACTGCTCTCCATGTTATGTAACCTTTGTTTTGAAATATGCATGTGGATTGCCTTTGGGGTACCTCATGCCTGTATGCAGTGGCGTACACACAACCCATGGGGCCCCGGTGCGAAAACTGATCCGTGGGCCCCCCCGCGCGCTTACTCTGTGCGGGCTGGGGCCGCAACACATGGCGGCGGGCACCGGGTCGCAGGGCTGCGACCTGTGTGACCGCGGTATGTACGCCAGTGCATGCATAAACACATACACTTAAAGGACCACTACAGACACCCAGATCACATCAGCTCAATGAAGTGGTCTGGGTGCCAGGTCTCTAGTTTTAACCCTGCAGCTGAAAACATAGCCGTTTCAGAGAAACGGCTATGTTTCACTGAGGGTTAATCCAGCCTCTAGCGGCTGTCTCATTGACAGCCGCTAGAGGATTTTCTGCGATTCTCACTGTGAAAATCACAGTGAGAAGACGCTGAACGTCCATAGGAAAGCATTGAATAATGCTTTCCTATGGGCGGTTTGAATGCGCGCGTGGCTCTTGCCACGCATGCGCATTCGGAGCTGAGAGGCGGATCGGGGCGGAGAGATTCCCAGCGCCAAGGGAGTCCGGCGCTGGAGAAAGGTAAGTGCTTAAGACACACACACTCTCATGAACAGACGCACACATTTACTGACAGACACACACTCAGTGACAGACATACATACACACTCACTAACAGATGCACACAAACATACTCAGTAACAGACACACACTCTAACACACACATTAACATACACTCTCACACACACTCTAAGACTAACACACTAACACACACACTAATACACACAATCTAACACTAACACACACTCACACTCACACTCACAAACACACACTAACATACACTCACACTAACACACTCACACACACTAACATACACTCACACACACTAACACTCACAAACACACACTAACATACAAACACACACTAACATACACTCACACACACTCACAAACATACACTCACACTCACAAACACACTCACTAACACACACTCACACTCACTAACACACACTCACACTCACTAACACACACTCACACACACTAACATACACTCACACACACTACCATACACTCACACTCACAAACACACACTCACACTCACAAACACACACTAACATACCCTCACACTCACAAACACTAACATACACTAACACTCACAAACACATTTTTTTTTTTAAATCCCCCCAGCCTCCTTACCTGTGGGAGAGCTGAGGGGATTCCCTGGGGTCCAGTGGTGCTGCTGGGCTCCTGGGGGGCCGGTCACCCGGCGGGCAGTCAGGCTGACCGGTCCTGCGGGCGCGCGAGGGAGCACTGTCTCCTGTGTGCTTCCTCTTCAGCTCCCTCGCGCGCCGCACTGATACCGGAGCCGGAAGATGACGTCATCTTCCGGCTCCGGTATCAGTGCGGTGCGCGAGGGAGCTTAAGAGGAAGCACCTAGGAGACAGTGCTCCCTCGCGCGCCTGCAGGACCGGCCAGCCGGGTGACAGCAGGGCCAGCCTCGGGGGGCCCTGAGGTGGCCGGCTCTTGGGCCCCCCAGGAGAAGAGGCTGGCCCAGTGACATACATACCGGGGTCGCAGGGCGGCCGGGCCCCCTGGTGGGCCGGGCCCGGTCGCAGCCGCGACCCCTGCGACCCCGGTATGTACGCCACTGCCTGTATGTTACCCTCATATGCACTGCAAAAATAAAGAATTAAAAAAAAAAATTAAGATTATAGGTACACTACGTTAGCATAATCTACAATTATGCTGCAGAAAGCTACAAAACCTTTCTTTATTTACCAAAACTAATGTGATTTAAATGTAGAGAAAACATAGTATAATGAGGCAGTATAAGTATGAGGCACTTCAACACCCAAGGCAACAAAACAACTCAATCGGAATTAGTTCTTATGGTCACAGTATGTTCTTTGCAATGGTGTACCTTCAGATATTAAACAAACAGTTTAATATCTGAAGGTACAGAGTGACCGTTTACGTTGTGCCAGTGTCTCACCATTTTCCTTATCAAATGATAAGCAAAACTAAAACAAAACTACTTATATATGAATGTAGATTGCACAAGCCCATTAATCTTTCTTTATTTTTTTCGCAAGGATTTTTTTTTTTCTTAAGTATAAATTAGTACAATTTAAAGAAAATTGCACATTTTAGGTTAAAATAGCAAAATCAGGAAATTAGCCTACTCCTGTTTGTTTGCGATGTTTGGCATTAAAATCTAAATTTACTTCACATTTCTGTCAGCTCAATTACATTAACAGCTCAATTACATTTATGTTAGTATGCTGTTGATAACAGTTATTACAATTATTCTAATTTCTATAGTGCCAACATGTTGCTCAATTCTGCACACTGGGAAAATAAAACCATTAAATAAATGACAAACATGTTACAAGATATGTGAGGAGGTGCAGAGAGGGACAAACATTACTATTTGGATAAGTCCAGATAAGTCTTTTAAAAGGTGTCTTTTTATTTGCATTGTGATTAGTTGAAACTCTTGCTCTGCTTGCTCATTTTACTTTCTCACCATAAATTTTTTTTTATCTGAATTGATACATAGCCAAAAAGCCCCTTTAAGGGTCCAAGTGATTTGCTGTCCGTGGGAGGGATTAATAGATTATGTTTTCAGGCTGAGGGGATGCACCTGACTTGGCAGAGCCGAAAGTTTGAGACAGAATTGTTGAGGATCTGCTGTGACCATGAGGCCTTTCAGGTAAACGATTCCTTCTGCTTGTTATTAGGGAGTTATGTATAACCCCATTTTCGCTGGTAGTGATATCTTATATTCACCAGGGAAGTAGAAACATTATTTTTTATATTTTGTGGTATTTTTTTGTGCCACAACAGCATTACTATGGCATGACACCTCCCTAAACAAGTTTGCAGATACAAGTCAATGAAAACCATAACATGTATGTATACATGCAAACACATCTTAAAAATAGTGGAGCCATCACATATCAGTTTTCTGCACTAACAGCTAGTATTTCTTTTTATTTTTTATTAAATCTTATGCCCGTTGAACTAGTAATTAACCAGGAAGACATAGTGTACTGGTAGGTGGGGAGCAGGAGGCATAGTGGAGGAGTGTGGGGGAGCAGTGGTAGTGTAGTGGTAGGTGAGGGAGCAGGGGGCACAGTGGTGGTGTATTGGTAGGTTGGGGAGCAGAGGCACAGTAGTGGTAGGTGGGGGAGCATAGGTATTGTAGTGGTAGGTGGGGAGCAGGGGGATCAGTGGAGATGGGGGGGAATCGGTAGTGTAGTGGTAGCTGGGGGAGCAGGGAGCACAGTGGATACCTGGTGGAGCAGGGGCAGTGTAGTGGTAGCTGGGGGAGCAGGAGGCACAGTGGTGGTAGCTGGGGGAGCAGGAGGCACAGTGGTGGTAGCTGGGGGAGCAGGAGGCACAGTGGTGGTAGCTGGGGGAGCAGGAGGCACAGTGGTGGTAGCTGGGGGAGCAGGAGGCACAGTGGTGGTAGCTGGGGGAGCAGGAGGCACAGTGGTGGTAGCTGGGGGAGCAGGAGGCACAGTGGTGGTAGCTGGGGGAGCAGGAGGCACAGTGGTGGTAGCTGGGGGAGCAGGAGGCACAGTGGTGGTAGCTGGGGGAGCAGGAGGCACAGTGGTGGTAGCTGGGGGAGCAGGAGGCACAGTGGTGGTAGCTGGGGGAGCAGGAGGCACAGTGGTGGTAGCTGGGGGAGCAGGAGGCACAGTGGTGGTAGCTGGGGGAGCAGGAGGCACAGTGGTGGTAGCTGGGGGAGCAGGAGGCACAGTGGTGGTAGCTGGGGGAGCAGGAGGCACAGTGGTGGTAGCTGGGGGAGCAGGAGGCACAGTGGTGGTAGCTGGGGGAGCAGGAGGCACAGTGGTGGTAGCTGGGGGAGCAGGAGGCACAGTGGTGGTAGCTGGGGGAGCAGGAGGCACAGTGGTGGTAGCTGGGGGAGCAGGAGGCACAGTGGTGGTAGCTGGGGGAGCAGGAGGCACAGTGGTGGTAGCTGGGGGAGCAGGAGGCACAGTGGTGGTAGCTGGGGGAGCAGGAGGCACAGTGGTGGTAGCTGGGGGAGCAGGAGGCACAGTGGTGGTAGCTGGGGGAGCAGGAGGCACAGTGGTGGTAGCTGGGGGAGCAGGAGGCACAGTGGTGGTAGCTGGGGGAGCAGGAGGCACAGTGGTGGTAGCTGGGGGAGCAGGAGGCACAGTGGTGGTAGCTGGGGGAGCAGGAGGCACAGTGGTGGTAGCTGGGGGAGCAGGAGGCACAGTGGTGGTAGCTGGGGGAGCAGGAGGCACAGTGGTGGTAGCTGGGGGAGCAGGAGGCACAGTGGTGGTAGCTGGGGGAGCAGGAGGCACAGTGGTGGTAGCTGGGGGAGCAGGAGGCACAGTGGTGGTAGCTGGGGGAGCAGGAGGCACAGTGGTGGTAGCTGGGGGAGCAGGAGGCACAGTGGTGGTAGCTGGGGGAGCAGGAGGCACAGTGGTGGTAGCTGGGGGAGCAGGAGGCACAGTGGTGGTAGCTGGGGGAGCAGGAGGCACAGTGGTGGTAGCTGGGGGAGCAGGAGGCACAGTGGTGGTAGCTGGGGGAGCAGGAGGCACAGTGGTGGTAGCTGGGGGAGCAGGAGGCACAGTGGTGGTAGCTGGGGGAGCAGGAGGCACAGTGGTGGTAGCTGGGGGAGCAGGAGGCACAGTGGTGGTAGCTGGGGGAGCAGGAGGCACAGTGGTGGTAGCTGGGGGAGCAGGAGGCACAGTGGTGGTAGCTGGGGGAGCAGGAGGCACAGTGGTGGTAGCTGGGGGAGCAGGAGGCACAGTGGTGGTAGCTGGGGGAGCAGGAGGCACAGTGGTGGTAGCTGGGGGAGCAGGAGGCACACAGTGGTGGTAGCTGGGGGAGCAGGAGGCACAGTGGTGGTAGCTGGGGGAGCAGGAGGCACAGTGGTGGTAGCTGGGGGAGCAGGAGGCACAGTGGTGGTAGCTGGGGGAGCAGGAGGCACAGTGGTGGTAGCTGGGGGAGCAGGAGGCACAGTGGTGGTAGCTGGGGGAGCAGGAGGCACAGTGGTGGTAGCTGGGGGAGCAGGAGGCACAGTGGTGGTAGCTGGGGGAGCAGGAGGCACAGTGGTGGTAGCTGGGGGAGCAGGAGGCACAGTGGTGGTAGCTGGGGGAGCAGGAGGCACAGTGGTGGTAGCTGGGGGAGCAGGAGGCACAGTGGTGGTAGCTGGGGGAGCAGGAGGCACAGTGGTGGTAGCTGGGGGAGCAGGAGGCACAGTGGTGGTAGCTGGGGGAGCAGGAGGCACAGTGGTGGTAGCTGGGGGAGCAGGAGGCACAGTGGTGGTAGCTGGGGGAGCAGGAGGCACAGTGGTGGTAGCTGGGGGAGCAGGAGGCACAGTGGTGGTAGCTGGGGGAGCAGGAGGCACAGTGGTGGTAGCTGGGGGAGCAGGAGGCACAGTGGTGGTAGCTGGGGGAGCAGGAGGCACAGTGGTGGTAGCTGGGGGAGCAGGAGGCACAGTGGTGGTAGCTGGGGGAGCAGGAGGCACAGTGGTGGTAGCTGGGGGAGCAGGAGGCACAGTGGTGGTAGCTGGGGGAGCAGGAGGCACAGTGGTGGTAGCTGGGGGAGCAGGAGGCACAGTGGTGGTAGCTGGGGGAGCAGGAGGCACAGTGGTGGTAGCTGGGGGAGCAGGAGGCACAGTGGTGGTAGCTGGGGGAGCAGGAGGCACAGTGGTGGTAGCTGGGGGAGCAGGAGGCACAGTGGTGGTAGCTGGGGGAGCAGGAGGCACAGTGGTGGTAGCTGGGGGAGCAGGAGGCACAGTGGTGGTAGCTGGGGGAGCAGGAGGCACAGTGGTGGTAGCTGGGGGAGCAGGAGGCACAGTGGTGGTAGCTGGGGGAGCAGGAGGCACAGTGGTGGTAGCTGGGGGAGCAGGAGGCACAGTGGTGGTAGCTGGGGGAGCAGGAGGCACAGTGGTGGTAGCTGGGGGAGCAGGAGGCACAGTGGTGGTAGCTGGGGGAGCAGGAGGCACAGTGGTGGTAGCTGGGGGAGCAGGAGGCACAGTGGTGGTAGCTGGGGGAGCAGGAGGCACAGTGGTGGTAGCTGGGGGAGCAGGAGGCACAGTGGTGGTAGCTGGGGGAGCAGGAGGCACAGTGGTGGTAGCTGGGGGAGCAGGAGGCACAGTGGTGGTAGCTGGGGGAGCAGGAGGCACAGTGGTGGTAGCTGGGGGAGCAGGAGGCACAGTGGTGGTAGCTGGGGGAGCAGGAGGCACAGTGGTGGTAGCTGGGGGAGCAGGAGGCACAGTGGTGGTAGCTGGGGGAGCAGGAGGCACAGTGGTGGTAGCTGGGGGAGCAGGAGGCACAGTGGTGGTAGCTGGGGGAGCAGGAGGCACAGTGGTGGTAGCTGGGGGAGCAGGAGGCACAGTGGTGGTAGCTGGGGGAGCAGGAGGCACAGTGGTGGTAGCTGGGGGAGCAGGAGGCACAGTGGTGGTAGCTGGGGGAGCAGGAGGCACAGTGGTGGTAGCTGGGGGAGCAGGAGGCACAGTGGTGGTAGCTGGGGGAGCAGGAGGCACAGTGGTGGTAGCTGGGGGAGCAGGAGGCACAGTGGTGGTAGCTGGGGGAGCAGGAGGCACAGTGGTGGTAGCTGGGGGAGCAGGAGGCACAGTGGTGGTAGCTGGGGGAGCAGGAGGCACAGTGGTGGTAGCTGGGGGAGCAGGAGGCACAGTGGTGGTAGCTGGGGGAGCAGGAGGCACAGTGGTGGTAGCTGGGGGAGCAGGAGGCACAGTGGTGGTAGCTGGGGGAGCAGGAGGCACAGTGGTGGTAGCTGGGGGAGCAGGAGGCACAGTGGTGGTAGCTGGGGGAGCAGGAGGCACAGTGGTGGTAGCTGGGGGAGCAGGAGGCACAGTGGTGGTAGCTGGGGGAGCAGGAGGCACAGTGGTGGTAGCTGGGGGAGCAGGAGGCACAGTGGTGGTAGCTGGGGGAGCAGGAGGCACAGTGGTGGTAGCTGGGGGAGCAGGAGGCACAGTGGTGGTAGCTGGGGGAGCAGGAGGCACAGTGGTGGTAGCTGGGGGAGCAGGAGGCACAGTGGTGGTAGCTGGGGGAGCAGGAGGCACAGTGGTGGTAGCTGGGGGAGCAGGAGGCACAGTGGTGGTAGCTGGGGGAGCAGGAGGCACAGTGGTGGTAGCTGGGGGAGCAGGAGGCACAGTGGTGGTAGCTGGGGGAGCAGGAGGCACAGTGGTGGTAGCTGGGGGAGCAGGAGGCACAGTGGTGGTAGCTGGGGGAGCAGGAGGCACAGTGGTGGTAGCTGGGGGAGCAGGAGGCACAGTGGTGGTAGCTGGGGGAGCAGGAGGCACAGTGGTGGTAGCTGGGGGAGCAGGAGGCACAGTGGTGGTAGCTGGGGGAGCAGGAGGCACAGTGGTGGTAGCTGGGGGAGCAGGAGGCACAGTGGTGGTAGCTGGGGGAGCAGGAGGCACAGTGGTGGTAGCTGGGGGAGCAGGAGGCACAGTGGTGGTAGCTGGGGGAGCAGGAGGCACAGTGGTGGTAGCTGGGGGAGCAGGAGGCACAGTGGTGGTAGCTGGGGGAGCAGGAGGCACAGTGGTGGTAGCTGGGGGAGCAGGAGGCACAGTGGTGGTAGCTGGGGGAGCAGGAGGCACAGTGGTGGTAGCTGGGGGAGCAGGAGGCACAGTGGTGGTAGCTGGGGGAGCAGGAGGCACAGTGGTGGTAGCTGGGGGAGCAGGAGGCACAGTGGTGGTAGCTGGGGGAGCAGGAGGCACAGTGGTGGTAGCTGGGGGAGCAGGAGGCACAGTGGTGGTAGCTGGGGGAGCAGGAGGCACAGTGGTGGTAGCTGGGGGAGCAGGAGGCACAGTGGTGGTAGCTGGGGGAGCAGGAGGCACAGTGGTGGTAGCTGGGGGAGCAGGAGGCACAGTGGTGGTAGCTGGGGGAGCAGGAGGCACAGTGGTGGTAGCTGGGGGAGCAGGAGGCACAGTGGTGGTAGCTGGGGGAGCAGGAGGCACAGTGGTGGTAGCTGGGGGAGCAGGAGGCACAGTGGTGGTAGCTGGGGGAGCAGGAGGCACAGTGGTGGTAGCTGGGGGAGCAGGAGGCACAGTGGTGGTAGCTGGGGGAGCAGGAGGCACAGTGGTGGTAGCTGGGGGAGCAGGAGGCACAGTGGTGGTAGCTGGGGGAGCAGGAGGCACAGTGGTGGTAGCTGGGGGAGCAGGAGGCACAGTGGTGGTAGCTGGGGGAGCAGGAGGCACAGTGGTGGTAGCTGGGGGAGCAGGAGGCACAGTGGTGGTAGCTGGGGGAGCAGGAGGCACAGTGGTGGTAGCTGGGGGAGCAGGAGGCACAGTGGTGGTAGCTGGGGGAGCAGGAGGCACAGTGGTGGTAGCTGGGGGAGCAGGAGGCACAGTGGTGGTAGCTGGGGGAGCAGGAGGCACAGTGGTGGTAGCTGGGGGAGCAGGAGGCACAGTGGTGGTAGCTGGGGGAGCAGGAGGCACAGTGGTGGTAGCTGGGGGAGCAGGAGGCACAGTGGTGGTAGCTGGGGGAGCAGGAGGCACAGTGGTGGTAGCTGGGGGAGCAGGAGGCACAGTGGTGGTAGCTGGGGGAGCAGGAGGCACAGTGGTGGTAGCTGGGGGAGCAGGAGGCACAGTGGTGGTAGCTGGGGGAGCAGGAGGCACAGTGGTGGTAGCTGGGGGAGCAGGAGGCACAGTGGTGGTAGCTGGGGGAGCAGGAGGCACAGTGGTGGTAGCTGGGGGAGCAGGAGGCACAGTGGTGGTAGCTGGGGGAGCAGGAGGCACAGTGGTGGTAGCTGGGGGAGCAGGAGGCACAGTGGTGGTAGCTGGGGGAGCAGGAGGCACAGTGGTGGTAGCTGGGGGAGCAGGAGGCACAGTGGTGGTAGCTGGGGGAGCAGGAGGCACAGTGGTGGTAGCTGGGGGAGCAGGAGGCACAGTGGTGGTAGCTGGGGGAGCAGGAGGCACAGTGGTGGTAGCTGGGGGAGCAGGAGGCACAGTGGTGGTAGCTGGGGAGCAGGAGGCACAGTGGTGGTAGCTGGGGAGCAGGAGGCACAGTGGTGGTAGCTGGGGGAGCAGGAGGCACAGTGGTGGTAGCTGGGGGAGCAGGAGGCACAGTGGTGGTAGCTGGGGGAGCAGGAGGCACAGTGGTGGTAGCTGGGGGAGCAGGAGGCACAGTGGTGGTAGCTGGGGGAGCAGGAGGCACAGTGGTGGTAGCTGGGGGAGCAGGAGGCACAGTGGTGGTAGCTGGGGGAGCAGGAGGCACAGTGGTGGTAGCTGGGGGAGCAGGAGGCACAGTGGTGGTAGCTGGGGGAGCAGGAGGCACAGTGGTGGTAGCTGGGGGAGCAGGAGGCACAGTGGTGGTAGCTGGGGGAGCAGGAGGCACAGTGGTGGTAGCTGGGGGAGCAGGAGGCACAGTGGTGGTAGCTGGGGGAGCAGGAGGCACAGTGGTGGTAGCTGGGGGAGCAGGAGGCACAGTGGTGGTGGGTGGGGAGCAGGAGGCACAGTGGTGGTGGGTGGGGAGCAGGAGGCACAGTGGTGGTGGGTGGGGAGCAGGGGTAGTGTAGTGGTAGGTAGGAGAGCAGGGGTAGTGTAGTGGTAGGTAGGAGAGCAGGGGTAGTGTAGTGGTAGGTAGGAGAGCAGGGGTAGTGTAGTGGTAGGTAGGAGTGCAGGGGCACAGTGGGAAAGTGGGGGAGCAGAGGCACAGTGGTGGTAGCTTGGGAGAGGGGGCTCAGTGGTGGTAGCTTGGGAGAGGGGGCTCAGTGGTGGTAGCTGGGGGAGAGGGGGCTCAGTGGTGGTAGCTGGGGGAGCAGGAGGCACAGTGGTGGTAGCTGGGGGAGCAGGAGGCACAGTGGTGGTAGCTGGGGGAGCAGGAGGCACAGTGGTGGTAGCTGGGGGAGCAGGAGGCACAGTGGTGGTAGCTGGGGGAGCAGGAGGCACAGTGGTGGTAGCTGGGGGAGCAGGAGGCACAGTGGTGGTGGGTGGGGAGCAGGAGGCACAGTGGTGGTGGGTGGGGAGCAGGAGGCACAGTGGTGGTGGGTGGGGAGCAGGAGGCACAGTGGTGGTGGGTGGGGAGCAGGGGTAGTGTAGTGGTAGGTAGGAGAGCAGGGGTAGTGTAGTGGTAGGTAGGAGAGCAGGGGTAGTGTAGTGGTAGGTAGGAGAGCAGGGGTAGTGTAGTGGTAGGTAGGAGAGCAGGGGTAGTGTAGTGGTAGGTAGGAGTGCAGGGGCACAGTGGGAAAGTGGGGGAGCAGAGGCACAGTGGTGGTAGCTTGGGAGAGGGGGCTCAGTGGTGGTAGCTTGGGAGAGGGGGCTCAGTGGTGGTAGCTTGGGGAAAGGGGGCTCAGTGGTGGTAGCTGGGGGAGAGGGGGCACAGTAGTGGTAGCTGGGGGAGAGGGGGCTCAGTGGTGGTAGCTGGGGGAGAGGGGGCTCAGTGGTGTTAGCTGGGGGAGAGGGGGCTCAGTGGTGGTAGCTGGTGGAGCAAGGGGGCACAGTGGTGGTAGCTGGTGGAGCAAGGGGGCACAGTGGTGGTAGCTGGTGGAGCAAGGGGGCACAGTGGTGGTAGCTGGGGGCACAGTGGTGGTAGCTGGGGGCACAGTGGTGGTAGCTGGGGGCACAGTGGTGGTAGCTGGGGGCACGGTGGTGGTAGCTGGGGGAGCAAGGGGGCACAGTGGTGGTAGGTGGGGGAGCAAGGGGGCAGTGTGGTGGGAGCAGGGGGCACAGTTAGGTTAGGTGGGGGAGCAGGCGTACTGGAGCAGAGCAGAAACCTTTTCCAATGTAGCGGGTGCGAATGAACATAGAACAGCAGAGGGAGTGAAGTTAGGGGAAGTATTGTAAGGGGAAGAAGAAAGATGAGAGATCTCTTCTCTGATTGTAGAGATCTTGTCAGTGAAGTGAGTTGCAAAGTCTGAGACGGTCAAGTTAGTAGGTGGAGGAGGAGCAGCAGGGCGAAGAAGGAAAAATTCTGCGTCTCCATGCAGAGTGTGGAAACACTGAATGGCAGCACTGCCCCTGGAAGAACTTTCAGTGGCCATCTGAGGATTGGCCACTTGAAGGTGTCCCTAGGGTGCAATGCAAACATTGCCTTTTCATACATGCAGGGTATGTGATCTTGTAGGTTGGGTGTTTATTTTTTATTTATTTTTTATATATATAAAAAAAACTTCTTCTTCGCCCTGCTGTTCCTCCTCCACCTACTAACTTGACTGCCTCAGACTTTGCAACTCACTTCACTGACACGATCTCTACAATCAGAGAAGAGATCTCTCATCTTTCTTCTTCCCCTTACAATACTTCCCCTAACTTCACTCCCTCTGCTGTTCTATGTTCATTCGCACCCGCTACATTGGAAGAGGTTTCTGCTCTGCTCCAGTCCTCCCGCCCCACCACCTGCTCCCTAGATCCAATTCCCTCGCATCTCATCCGTACTCTGTCTTCTTCTCTTTCACCACCTCTCACTAAAATTCTCAATCTCTCTCTCCTCTGGTATATTTCCATCACCCTTCAAACATGCAACTGTAACCCCAATTCTAAAGAAGCCCACTCTTGACCCTAACTCCCCATCCAACTATCGTCCTATCTCGCTACTGCCTTTTGCATCCAAGATCCTTGAAAGAATTGTGTATGCGAGATTGATAGACTTCCTCAAGTCCAACTCTCTGCTAGACCCGCTTCAGTCTGGTTTTCGCGCTGAGCACTCTGTAGAAACGGCACTGACCAAAGTATCCAATGATCTACTCGCTGCTAAATCTCGTGGTCACTACTCTATCCTAATTATCCTTGCCCTCTCTGTGGCTTTTGACACTGTTGATCATCAACAGCTTCTTCTCATCCTCCGCAATATCGGTCTACAAGATATTGCTCTCTCCTGGTGCTCCTCCTACCTCTCCCAGCGCTCTATCAGTGTTTCTTTCTGTGGCTCTGTTTCTTCTCCCCAACTCCTCTCTGTTGGTGTCCCCCAAGGTTCAGTCTTTGGTCCCCTACTGTTCTCCATCTATACTGCCTCCTTTAGTAAACTCATTAGCTCCTTTGGCTTCCAATATAATTTCTATGCAGATGACACGCAAATCTACATGTCCTCTCCTGATCTCTCCCCGTCCCTCTTGACTAGTGTCTCTGACTGCCTCTCTGCTATTACTAACTGGATGGCTGCCCACTTCCTTAAACTAAACTTGACCAAAACTGAAATTCTGGTCTTTCCTCCCTCAAGTGTTGTTACTCCTGTGTCTGTCTCCCTCCAAATCAACGGTGCTACCATCAGCTCCACCACGCAGGCTCGCTGCCTAGGTGTTCTCTTTGACTCCGACCTCTCCTTCAAGCCTCATGTTCAATCTATCGCCAAATCCTGTCATTTCCATCTCAAAAACATTGCGCGCATCTACCCCTACTTAACGCCAGATGCGACTAAGGTGTTGGTCCATTCCACTGTCCTTTCTCGCCTTGACTACTGTAATACGCTTCTCAGTGGTTTTACGTGCTCCCAACTTGCGCCGTTACAGTCCATAATGAATGCGGCAGCGAGGCTCATCTTCCTGTCTGCCCGCACCTCCCATGCCTCACCCTTCTGCCAGTCCCTACATTGGCTTCCTATAAAATATAGAGCTCAATTTAAAATTCTGGTTCTTGCTTTCAAACCTCTACATAATGCTGCTCCCACCTATCTATCCTCCCTTATACACAAGTATGTCCCGTCTAGGCCCTTACGATCTGCTGAAGACTTACGTCTATCTTCTGTCCGTACTCCCACCTCTGATGCTCGCCTTCAAGATTTCTCAAAGGGGTGCACCGTTCCTGTGGAACTCACTTCCCTCCTCCGTTAGATGGAGAAAACCCACTTCTTCATAAAAGCGTATCAATTAAACTGTTAATAGCTCCTGACTGATTCCTCTTCTGCAACTGTCACTAGTCTAATACTATCCTAACCTTTTTGTGTCATTTTACCCCACTCCCTCAAGCATGTAAGCTCATTGAGCAGGGCCCTCTACCCCTCTGTTCCTGTGTGTCCAACTTGTCTGGTTATAACTACATGTCTGTTCGTCCACCCATTGTAAAGCACTGCGGAATTTGATGGCGCTATATAAAACCATAATAATAGTGTTTTCACTTGGAAATTAAAAAAAATTCTAATGCCATGTACATAATTTGAGTCTGAGAAAAATGTTAAGAACATCCACCATAGATGATATACCTGCATGTGTGATTATAGCAAAAATCTTCTGATTTCTTGTTTTGTTTACTGTAAAAACTTATATATTGTAATTAATGCCAGTCTCGGCAGTACTTGGTTAGCCAGTCTACCTACTTTGCCACTAAAACAATTAGGTTCCAAATCTTGTACATTAAAAGTGATAATTACATACATACGATATAATAATAATAATAATAATAATAATAATAAAATATATATATATAAAATTTTAACCCCACTAAGCAATACTCGTAAACAGACACATGTCCATTTGTTTAGAAACTGGAGGCTTTGACTTTGGGTAAGCTTATAGCTGTGCAGATTGCCATATTTCTGAGACCCTATTCTGTGGAGGGGAAGGTTAAAGGAGAACTATATGGTCAGGAAAACAGACGTGTTCCTGACCCTATAGGGTTAAAACCACAATGTAGCCCCCTGTCCCCCCTCATGCATCCCTAAATTAGTAAAATCTTACTTGTAATCAAGCCTGAAGCTGCTGGTTTTGTCACTGTTTCCTTTTGACCTGACAACTGCATGCTGACATCATCATAAGTGGTAGCCTGATCCAATCACAATGCTTCCCCATAGGATTGGCTGAGACTGACAAAGAGGCAGATCAGGGTTAGAGCCAGCATGATTCAAACAGCCCTGGCCAATCAGCATCTCCTCATAGAGATGAATTGAATCAATGAATCTCTATGAGGAATGTTCAGTGTCTGCATGCAGAGGGAGGAGATACTGAATGTTTGGATGCATTTTAGGCAGCCATGACCCAGGAAGGATCTCTAACAGCCATCTGAGGAGTGGCCAGTGAAGTTATCACTAGGCTGTAATGTAAACACTGCATTTTCTCTGAAAAGACAGTGTTTACAGCAAAAAGTGTGAAGGTAATGATTCTACTCACGAGATCAAATTCAATAAGCTGTATTTGTTCTGGTGACTATAGTGTCCCTTTAATGAGATAACGACAAGGGGTCCGTGGAGTGGCTGAGTGGCTGGGCATAGCCCTTGGATTTGGCAAGATAAACAGGGGCAGACGCATACTGCCCCTCCCTCGAAGACCTGTTTTACATTATTATTTAAACACATGGTATTTCTGCATCTCATGTTTCAAATAAATTGTAAACATTGCTTTCTATGACACCATGAAACTGGGACCTAAGTCATCACTTTTTATTAGTGAATGTTTTACTTGTCACAAGCTGTATTTCTTTAGTTCTGTTCATGATGATTCAGTTGTTATTAACTGTAATTGTGTTGTTTTTTGTTTTCTTTTTTCAGACCATCAAACTGGAAACATGGCAGGTAATCTTTATTTTAAGGGAGACTTTAAATTGTATGAAATGTTACTTAGTAGCACACAGAGTATGTCAGGTATAAATTACTGTAAATCCAGCGCTCTGCAAAGCTCCGTGCTGCTTGGCACTCCCAGTCTGATGTCATGGCAGCAGCCACAAGTTCTAATTAAAGGCTGCTTATAGAGAAGCCCTTTTATTGGACCGTTTAACCTGCTCCGAGCGCATCTGTGCTTTGAGCCAGGGAGATGGTGGGGAGGGAACTTAATTTAACAGAGGGTATAAGGAGCCGGGGCTGACTGCAGGGAAGGTGGGGTGAACGTCTGTCATCAACGTGCAATGCCCACTGACGACAGACGTCAATTTTGTACAGAACTAATATTTGGCAGTCTGGCAGCCAAGATTTCTGTTCAAAAATAACACGTGCCAGGGGCGTAGCTAGCCCCTAGCACACACGTGCAAATATCTCTGGATGTGCAGTGTTTGAAGCAGAAACAATGCACATACAGATTCCTTCCTCCATGACCACTTTTAAAAGCAGAAGTGGCCACTGATGTTGGTGTAACCCTTTAATTGAAAGTTAATAATCCCAAAACAATGAATTGTGGGATTTAGTAACAGAGTTGCATAAGAGGCTAAACTATGTGGTGCTTTGAATGTTTTAACTGCCGACTTGGTGCTCAACTTGCAATCTGGTTCTGAGTTCACTCTTTTGTTAATGAACTGGTTGGAATATCTTTTATTTTGATTTGATAGTAACAATAAAACTCGTTATTTTCGTGTACGCAAGAGTTGTAGAAAGCTAAAGTGCCTATGATGTCATTTGAAAATGTAATGCCATAGAACTAGTAAACCTTATTCATACACAAGCACATAATCTATAACCATCCCACCGCCCCTTGGTTGCAGTCAGTAACACCCAGTATGTTTTCCTCAAGTTCTTAATTGTCACCTCTGTAATGATCAGTTTAGTGTTCTTTGTGGATACTTTAATATAGTGATAAACTAGTTTAATATGAATGATGTAGATGTAAATATTACTGCATGGCTTTTATAATGTTAAAACTTGTGCCAGCTGCCCTACAATTGGCCTCCTGGAGATTTAATAAAATGTGCCCAGTGTATACAAGGTTTAAAATAATTTTTTTCTTCTTTGCTTGGTAGAAGAACTGTGATTAAAACATCACATTATTGTGAGCCTTGTTTCTTTAGTACAATCTGTCGAGGCGGAACCTCTGATGGAGTAGTGATCACAGGATGAAAATGGCAGGCTTGCTGTGCTTTTCTGTAGTGCATATAGCACATCTCCACTTGTCAGACCTACACAAATCTGATAGTCAAACCTATCACCAACTCTAAATGACTTTGTTATTTTGCCACACAGGTAAGAGTGTGGTATGACTAATGTTGGGAAAATGCTAAGTAACTTGTTGCAGCACATAAATTGATGGTGCCCATCTCTGCATGGAGTTATTCAATTAATTGCAAAAAAACACATTTTTGGTCCACCGCAGTCTGTCCGACTCCTTTCGAGCTGGAGCTCACGACCTCCTACTACTGGAAAGGTGTTTTATCTCTCATTTGTTTTTTGGGGGGGGCCCAGGCAACAGAGTACACAGGACTGGTCATGATCCAGTGCATATTTACATTCAGATACTTGTATCCAGCCATTTGGCAGTGTTAATATAATTTAATATGGAATTTAAAACACAGTGTGCTTATTGGCTAAAGAAATGCACTTTACTGATTTGCTACTTGACACACAGAATGTGTGACATAAAACCTTTTGTATAAATTTAAAAATGTGCAATGTGCTACTGAGCACAAAGGTTTCTCCTGTAATGTGAATAGCTGAAATGCCTTTTGTTACAAATAAGAACAAAAATTCGAGGAGACAGGTACTTCACAGTTTGCAGTACGGAAGTATTGTGCCATTTATTGTGTGACTAGGAGAAAGGCACTGTTGAGGACAGGGTCCTCTCTGTATTACAGTTACAATGCTTAGAAGGTAAGTGCGCTGCTTTCATTATCTAAGGCTGCAAAAGTGAGACCTAAATAGCCAATGACTGGAATAAGTGCAAACTCCTTGTAATAGGAGTCTCATTGAATAGATGGGGTTAATGTAGTTAAATGGGAGCATGACTTGTGAGTAGCGGTCGGTGATTAATTTACAGCTTGGTGTGTGGCTCAAATAACCTGAAGGCTTCCTTCAGTATAGACATTGGTCTCAGCCCAGGGAGGGACACTGTGTACCGTGGAATGAGACGTATGACTGACTTTCTTGCAAGCTCACATCTCTGGGTATATTCCACATAATTACTGGTAAGAAAAGGAGTCAAGATGGCCATAGAAGGGCCTGATGTACCATTTCTGAAGTAGCTACATAGAGAAGATTTAAAATAACGTGCTACCGTTGGAGGGTTTAAAATTCCGACAATGGGAGCACTGGACTGTGCATTGTAGTAAAGAATGTACCTTATTACACCGCAGCAGCAATCACCTGAAATAGTTTGGTGTTGTCACATTGCTGTAGAGAGCTACAATGTTGATAGCTAGGATGGACTTGATGAAGTTCTAGTATTTAAACCTCATTGTGGGGTATAAATATGCTTGAATACTATATTGCTGCAACCCAGCACTTTAGAGAGAATAATTTGGGTGGCATGGACAATACTGATTCTCGTGATTGCAAGGATGTAACGAAAGCAACCTTATCAACATTTTAAACCAGGTGTCTTTTGATATCTATAAAGATCAGGTATTCTACAAAATTCATTTATTTTCTTTCATGCCATTTTGTATAGTTTTATAAAGTGAATTTAGTGATGACTATTTTGAGGGGGACTTTATATTTTGTATGTTGACATTTTCCTTAACTTTCTGTTCTTGGTTAGTAGTGCCCCTCAGACATTCTAGAAAGCTACACATCTAGTCTGAGTATTTGTTGTGGTGACATTGTAAGGATTTTGTTATGTACAAACTATATATATATATATATTCCATCTCATTGGTTTCAATAATGTTTCAAACTTCATGATGTTTATTCATATATTCAGGAATTGTTGAAATTTGAAAAGGGAATTTCGTTTTAGATCAATGTCAAAGTTTTACAGTCAGCCCAGCTTGGCTGTTTTTTCTTTATGGCCAGTTAAGCGAAGAAACCCCGTAAGTTTAAATTCTTGTTGTACTAACCTTACTTCCGTATACATGTCAAAATGACCAAATAGGCTGAAGATGAATGCAGATGGTATGATAATCCAATTGCTTGCGGAATGATTGAAATATTGGCTTTTCAAGATGGCAATTGAGCAGTTGAGTGTTTTGGAGACGTACAATGTAAATAATGCTTTGCCAAACTGTACTTAATCATTGCATTCTGATGTGTGCATTCCATCCCTCCTAGCCATTGTTATTCTGTTGTAATGTCTGTTGTTGAATCAAGGATTTGAGGTAACCCTCTAGCTTTTGTAGGACTACAAATTCCTAGATCCTTTGCTAGCCTATAAACCATTGGTAATAGCTTGCAAAGCATCATGGAAGTGTTAGTTCTAGGATAGCTGGAGTGAATTACCTGTTGGCCACAGCTGGCTAAAACCTTTGTATAAACAATTCAGTGTATGCACCCACACATTCCAGATTATACGCTATGTGCTAGAGCAGGGGTGCCCGAAAGGTATATCCCAAAAAGGTTTTAAAATTACAACTTCATTGTCATTCTGATGGCATGCAAAGCATCATGGGAGTTGTAGTTCGACATCTGGGGATCTACCTTTTGGGCACCCCTGTGCTAGAGAGATACCTCTTCGGATCGACATAGGCTTTAGGATATGGGCTGGCAAAGCATTGTGATATTTGTAGTTCTACAATGCATGGTGAACAATCTGGTGACAACTGAAATTCTACCTCGTGGCTACCTCTGATTATGTATAGACTCTGCAGAATGCATTGCAATGCTTTGTGCAAGAAACACTACGCACTTTGTGTGTATAATTTAATTTGACCTGTTTATGCCTTTATCCTCTGCAGTTTTCTGTTACGTTTGTTAATATTTATCCTGTAAACATTCAACAAAAGGCAGATATTTAAGCATGTAATATTAGGGCCACCTACGTACTGAATCAGTTTTTCTCTGTCACATTTAGGAAAGCCGTGAGTAGAAAACATCCATTGTTGGTGCTGTATAAGAGTTTAGATATTGCTGTTTTAATTTTTTTTGCAAACATGCGAGCTTGCTGTGTTCATGTGAATAAAAGCTGCCATGTCTTTAGGAATTGCAGGGCAGGACATGGAAGCAGACAGGATAGTTTAGGGAGTTACCAGTAATCACAATACTGTGGTGAAACACAATAACAAAGGTGTGCCTCTAGCCTTTGACATGAGGGCTGGATGAGACCTGCCACCTCCCGCTCCTCCCCCAGTCTCTGACTTCAGACTCACCCTGCAGGCAGAGGCACAGAGCTTTTGAGAGAGCAACAGGAGAAAGCTCTGTGCCCTGTCTGCATTCTTTTGAATATCCCCAGTTCTCCGTACACTGATTTTTTTTTTTTTGATTTTTTTTTTTGGCTTTGTGGTTTGTTTTACTTGGCTTTGCTTCTTTACAGCACTGGGAGCAGCGGTCCAGGTTGGGCTTAGCTTACCTGTTTACCTCTGAACTCCCATTTTTATTTTCTCCTCCCCCCTACTCATCTGCAAAGGTGTACTGCACATTTATTTTTCTTTATCCTTGAGTCGAATGTGTGATTTTTAAGTTGAAGACAAAATGAGTATAAATGGTGGATCGCATACTCGGATCAACACTCTAGGACGGCTACATAGAGCAGATTCTGGTCAGGATCTCATTGGCATGAACAACCATCACAAGAGGTTGCCCTCCTCGGTGTACCCCCAGAAGACGGTGTACACACAACATTACAGCACCAGTGAAACCATTGGAGATGGCTATGGGTAAGGCATACGGGTGACAGTGGTGTACATGCATTTATCTTACACGGATTGTCTTGGCATTTTAAAGCCAGAATATCAATCTGTTTGGCCTGATTTTTGGTATAATTCCATAGGTGCTAGAATGGAATATCTGTCTTTCTATAGCTCGAGGATGGTATAACTTTAACCAACTTTTCAGAACTCTTCTTTGTGTCATGTAAATTAATTATCCTTTGAGTTGGACCAAAGCAATTTTTATGTTAACCTTCCTATTCACATTGGTCTTTCCAGGTTACTAAATTATTGAAAACGTTTAAAAATAACATTTGAAATTCACTTTAAATTCACACGTTAAGGCAGATATTCCTTGAATTCAGTAGATGGCCTGCAAATAATGGGACTTGCGTCTTGGCATCATCTGGGGTGCCACACTTTGAGATGCCTACCTATGGTTTGTGTAACCGCTCTGCAGGATATGTAGATACTCTAAATATTAATGATGATAACTGTTTATACGTATTCTTCATCTTGTTTCAGTCTGTTACAGACATGCGTTGTATATTTTTGGGTTGGTGTTTTAGTAAGAAGTGATTTATGCATTTTATAAATTGAACATTTGTCACACATGCGAAAGAAGTTGATATTGCTTTTCTTATTATTGTATACATGGTATCAACATTTTATCATTGGAATTAGCATGTGTGCAACTAAAACTCTCCATTATTAATTTGTTCACTTCCTGGTTTAATATATGAACAAATCTCCTCTTTTAGAGAGCAAATCTGCACAACCATACTAGTTCCTCCGTTCCCACGCAACCTTTTGTACAAATGGAAAAATATACCTCCATTTTCAAATGATACAACGCAGCACAGAATGCTTGTTAAACTGGTCCATCCAGTGGTAGGCTTGCAGTTGTATTGTGGTTTTCTGTGTATGTGTTGTATATTTTATTTATTTATTTATAAAATATTTTACCAGGAAAGATACATTGAGATTTCTCTCGTTTTCAAGTATGTCCTGGGTCCACAAATCATTGCATTGTTATATTGGGCCATAATCTGACATTGATTCTGTGTAAAGCTGCTTCATATATAAAATGTTTCATATAAATATCTGTCACCTGTAAAAAAACAAAAAAAACGGTGTTTCAGCTATTTGTGCCTAAGTAAGGCAGCATTTTTTGAAGTTGTTACAGGAAATATACACTGCATAGCTGCGTCCATATCCTTGTTGCTCAGGATTATTGCCTAATGTCCAGAGGTAACCTAGGGAATGAAGACTCGGCTGGTGGGAATTCTGCCTTTCTTTACTCCCCTTTTTTAGTGTTGATGTAATTTTGTAGGCTTGTTTCCTTTTGCTGTATTAGAAGCATTTTTTGAACAAAAAAAGTTGTAGGTGAGGTTTCCCTGCCCCCCAACGTAGGTGGAATGCACAGATCAGTTTGCCTGCTCCATGAGATCACTTTATTCTAGGTGCAGTGACTGTGTTTATCGTACTTCCCTGGAAGGGAGTTTTGTGCGTAGGAGGGTTTTGTTGAATTTCTCCATTTCCCACCAGATAAGCAGTGCCTTGCTAATATGCTGATACTAATTATGATTCACTGTACATCTTTGGACATGAAGGCCATCTTTACTCATGCTTGTAGTCTGGGACTGAATAATATTTCACACGCTTTATTTAGATAGTGCCATGAAAATCATTCTTTAGAGTGTGTGTGTTTGTGTATGTGTGTATAATTAGTTTTTTCCCCTCCTTTTGTCTTATTGCAGATACAAAAACATAATGTACACACATACTTGTTTCAAAGCTTTAGTCTTTTTGTTTCTCTGTATCAGGAAATATATACTATTTTTCTTTTTAACTCTTACCTATACTATTTGTGGCATGTTGCCAAAGAAATTAATTAGGATGGCTCAATCATGTGCAAATCAGCAGTAATAAACATATTTTTTGTTTACATTCAAAAGCTGTGCTTAAAGGTTGAAAGAAAAGGCAAAAGAAACTTGTTAATTTTTTGTTGGCAGCAAATCTGGTGTGGGAATGCTGATTGGATTCCATAAATATTTGTCCTAAGAGCTGTATAATTCACAACTTTTTAAATGGTCAAAGAGAGACCCTTTAATTGTGTGTGTGTGTGTGTGTGTGTGTGTGTAAGGGGGGGGGGGGGGTCTAGTGGTGGGACTGTTTTTATAATTTGTGATTTACTAAGAAGGTATTCAACTAAAATGTTATTTTGGAAAAAAATATATATATCTTGTTTACACAAACCATCTTCTAAATACAATTTTTTTTTTTGTTTGTTTCTACTTTAAAAATACATAACTGTGCGTATATTGCTGTGGGTTCAAAACCATACCCCAAGAGTACTATTGAGCTAATGCAAAATAAGGACATTTGGAGAAACAAACATGCATTTTTAGCCCCATATAGGGACTGTCGCTCCTAATTAAGGATACTTAGAAGGAATGCAGTATTTAGGAATAGGTAAATGGAGACAGAATCAAGGAAATTGTGGGAACCATAACATATACACAGAGAATAGATACCAGTAGGGAAGTATTTAATCGATGTTTATTTTTTATTAACATAAAGTTTATATTTTCTTTTTATTCACTCTGAGCAGAGTGACCTAAAATTGCTTGAATTTTTTTTCTTATAAATTTACCACTGGTAAAATAATTATTACTGCCCATAGTATATTCACAATGTAACCGCTTCAATCTGTTCTTTTATCAAATCATATTACATCATTATACTGGTAGTGGAGAGCTCACTGGCTTTTCACAAGAACCCTACAGATTCCGTAGAATTGTACTGCCATAAACATTCCATTGAGCTGTGATTGTTATTTTGCTTATGATCCTTTTAATGAGACACCTGTTACTGGCTATTTGTACGTTTTTTTTTTTTGTCACATCTGTAAATTGTCTAAGTTATGGTTAAGTGCGTAAAAATATAACCTCCTTTACTGTCGCTATTTATTCATTTTTTTTTTATCAAGACCATTTCTACTCATTAAATTGTTCTTCTCCATTGAGCCTGTTTCTGGCAGCTTTAGAGAAAGAATGGGAGGTGAGTTAGTAATGGCAGTTTAGCTTTGCATGCCACTGAACTTTGACCTGCTGAGAGAAACTCAATAAAACAGAGCAAAACAATGACATCAGCACAAAAAATAGAATTGAATACAAAAACCAATGAAAGGGCAATAGTGTGTGTGTGTGTGTGTGTGTGTGTGTGTGTGTGTATATATATATATATATAATTTTCTGTTGGAAAGATTAGTGTATCACTGCAGATGGAATTCCTGAGTAGAAGAACCTATAGCATTATCAATTTTTTTCTGTCATATGGTGGCAGTAACCTCTGGGTTTTGCTCCTCCCTGTGGACAAGACTTTTAACAAGCTTTTTTAAACGGATCCTCCCCCTTTAGGTATAAATACTGAACCCGCAAAACCTACCCCAGTCTTCTTTCTTGTCCCGATAGGGATGGACAGGACTTTCGTTGATGGTGAGGCACACGGGTTGTTGTCTGGGGGATCCGGTCCGAGAGCTGCCCGGGTGGTAGGCTGAGTGGCCCATGCTCCGTTGTCTTGCCGTTACGGAGTGAAAGAGGCTGTTGGATTTATGCCGAGAAGGTTTCCGGCAGAATGCTTCCGGGAGGCGGAGCTCGTTCTGAGCAAGCGCACAGCGGTGGAACGCACGCCCTGGTGGTGATTGCGTTCCACCTAAGCTTCCGGGTGCGCAATGACGCATGCGCAAACGGAAGCTTAAAGATATACTCAAAAAAAAAAAAAAAAAAAAACCCGCGAAATTTGAATTTAAAAGCTGTGCTGGTACCCACTGACAGCATGGATGCAGGTCAGAAGTGGTACGCCGTGTCACCTGCCCCCCCACACGGCTCAGAGGTATTTTGAGGTAAGATTGATAAAGAAATCTTTACTTTGAAATACTTTCTGAAGAAGAGTTTGGTTTCTAAGTGCCTCCATTTATTTTTTTCCAGATATGTCTAGTCCACCTGAGATGGATAAGGAAAAGCTAACTCCCACGCCGAGAGAGGCTACGGTGAAGTCCAAACATATTGTTTGCAGCGAATGTGCAACTCCTCTCCCAGACGGGTCTAGGAAGAAAATATGCAGTCAGTGTACTGCAAACTCTTTGGAAAGAGAAAAGCAAAAGGATATGCAATCTTTCCTATCCTGGTTCCAGGAGAATTTGTCCCATACCTTGGACTCGATTAAAGAATCTAAAAGGGTAGAAGCCCCCATTCATCAAAAGATTAATAAAAGAAAGAGAATTTCTTCATCTGAATCATCTTCGGGAGAATGTTCTTCTTCTTGCGAATCAGTGGATTCAGGTTCCTCGTCAAGCGAACCAGTGGGGTTTCCCCCTGAGGCAATCCGCAAATTTATTAAAGAAGTAAATCTGACAATCCTACCTCAGGGATCGGAAAATCCAAAGAAGGGCTTTTCGGTCCAACAGAGCCTAGTTGAATTTGTATTTAGGGAATGGAAAAACCCGGAAAAACGTGCCTTTATTTCCAGACACTTCAAGGATGTCTTCAGGCTGGCTAGCGACGTTATGTGGGAAGATCTCCCAAAGGTTGATGTTCAGGTGGCACAGATTGCCAAGAGAACCACTATCCCTATAGGAGAAACTGCAGCGTTAAAGAATCCTATGGATAAAAGAGCCGAAACCTCGTGTAGGCGGGCTTATCAGACAGCTGGTTTCCAATGCAAAGCCTTACTGGCAGGAGCTGCAGTAGCCAGAGCAAATGAAGTGTGGCTAAATTTTGTACAGGAAAATTTATCGTCTGGTCATATTGAGGATCTAAGTCACATGTTTCAGAACATGCATTTGGCGAATGAATTCCTTTTGGATATGTCGACTGAGGTGCTGAAATTGGCCTCCAGGATTATGGGTTTGTCTTCTGTAGCAAGACGTGCCCTATGGTTGAGGTCTTGGTCTGCGGATACAGCGTCAAAGGCAGTCCTTTGTGAACTTCCTTTGGAAAAGTCTAAATTATTCGGCGCCCCCTTAGAGGAAATCATAAGACAGATGTCTGAAACCAAGAAGGCACTTCCTCAAGATAGGAAGTCCTCCTGGAAACCGGGGTACAGAAATTACCAATCTAAGGGTAGGAGATCCTTTCAAGAGAGACCACATTTTTTTCAAAGAAAGGAAAAAAACCGGAAATTTGAAAGTAATGAGGTCAAAAGATCCTTCAGAGACAAGGGGAGATGTTTTTGACGCCAGAGGTGTGGGAGGACGGCTCCAATATTTTTTTCCGGTGTGGGAACAGACCACGGAGGATCCCTGGGTTCTAAAGATTATCCGAAAGGGACACAAGATTATTTTTCTGGAAAAACCAAGATCAAGGTTCCTACTTTCGACTTACCAGTCTGCAAAAAAATCTCGAGCCCTAGATTATCAGTCCAGGCTGCTTCTACACAAAGAGGTTATAGAAAGAGTTCCAAAAAAACAGGAATTTCGGGGAGTCTATTCGAGACTATTTCTGGTTCCAAAACCGGACAACTCGTTTCGGCCCATTCTGGATTTGAAGAAAATAAATCAGTTTATCCCCTATCACAGATTCCGTATGGAATCAATCGCATCGATTTTTCCTCTATTACAAAAAGGCGACGTGATGGTAAAGATAGACTTAAAGGATGCGTATCTTCATGTTCCGATAGCCACCGCTTCAAGGAAATATTTAAGATTTGCAATAAGAAGAAGAGGTCACATCCTTCATTTCCAATTCAGGGCCCTGCCTTTTGGTCTGTCGTCCGCTCCAAGAATCTTTACAAAGATCCTGTCTCCTCTAACTGCTCATTTGAGGGAAAGGGGTATTTCAATTATCCCATATTTAGACGACTGGCTTCTAGTGGCTCATACCGAGGATCAACTACACAAGGATCTGCAGGTCACTATAAGGTTTCTTCAGGACCATGGCTGGATCTTGAATCTAAAGAAATCAGTTTGCATTCCAACAAGAGTTATAGAGTTTCTCGGTTTCGAGATCAAGTCAGACTCCATGTCAATTTTCCTTCCCAAACGAAAGAGAAAACAGATCCGAAAAACGATTTCCAACCTCCAAAGGATGAAAACTTGTTCCTTCAGAGAGGCCATGAGTGTGTTAGGCCTTCTTACGGCCACCTTCCCGGCGGTCAAATGGGCAAGATCAAAGGTCAGGCCCTTACAATGGAACATCCTGACTTCCTGGTCAAAGAAGGTGGAAGATCTGGACAAAATATTCCTGCTGTCCCCTCAGGTGAAGACGCAATTAGATTGGTGGAAAACCTCAGAGTGCCTTTTAAAAGGTTTATCCTTTCTACCAAAGGTCTGGCTAATAGTCACCACAGACGCTTCAAACTCAGGTTGGGGAGCCCACTTAGGCTCCACCATGTTCCAAGGAAAATGGTCTTCCAAGGAAGCAAAGGAGTCTACAAATTTCAAAGAATTATTGGCGGTTCTGTATGCTCTTCATCACCTCAGACCTTGGCTACTGCAAAGAGCGGTCAAGATACAGTCAGACAATCGCACGGTAGTCTCTTATATCAATCGACAGGGAGGAACCAGAGCAAGAAGGCTTTACAGTCTTTGTACAGAAGTTATGGAATGGGCGCAGAGAAATCTAGAAGACATCGCAGCGGTTTACATAAGAGGCAGCGAAAATGTAATAGCCGACGATTTGAGCAGAGGGAAGTGGGACCAAAAGGAATGGTCTCTAAACCCAGACGTATTCAGAATCTTGACTGGAAAATTTGGAGTCCCAGAAGTAGATTTGATGGCAAGAGAATCAAACAAAAAGGTTTCCCACTTCGCCTCCCTTTTCAGAACGGATCAACCCAATTGGATAGACGCTCTATCGATAAGGTGGGATTTTCAGCTGGCTTACATCTTCCCTCCTCTGCCCCTGATCCCAAAGGTCCTCCTCAAGACACGTACGGACAAGGCGAGGATATTGGCGATAATCCCTTATTGGCCAAACAGAGTCTGGTTTGCAGCCCTAAAGAAGATGACTATCGACTATTGGGAGCTTCCCATTTCAGTTCATCTCATTGTGAACAGGAACCTACCCTTGAAAGTACTGGAAATGTTCAGGTTGACGGCTTGGCTACTGCAAGGCTGATCCTTCGGAACAAGGGCTTGCAAGATGAGAGAATAACAGTCTTACTACACGCAACTAGAAGATCAACTTCTAGGATATACTTCAGAATTTGGTCCAAATTTCTTCACTGGGGTAGGGATCACCGGGTCTCGATATTACAACCGTCTATAGATAACATTCTTCAGTTTTTGCAAGACGGCTTTGACGCAGGCCTGGGAGTCTCCACTCTCAAGGTTCAAATCTCAGCTTTGAATTTTTTTCTTATTAAGGATTTGGCAGCCAATGTTTTCGTCAGAAGATTTTTTTAGGTCCATCAGCCTCAAGAGACCTCCTAAACGATCGGTCTTTCCGACGTGGGACTTGTCCCTAGTCCTTCAGGCCCTTAGTACTAACCCGTTTGAACCCTTGGAGGAAGTTCCTTTGAAAATTTTATCTCTTAAGGTATTGTTTTTGGTAGCCATCACGTCTGCCAAAAGAGTGGGAGAACTTCACGCCCTATCCTCCTCAGATGAATTCACCATTTTTCATGAGGACAAAGTGGTTCTTTACCCGAGACCATCTTTTCTTCCAAAGGTTTTATCTTCAAAAAATGTTAATCAGCCTATTGTTTTACCTTCCTTTTTTAGTGCGCCCTCATCTCTTCAAGAGCACAGATGGCAAAAGTTGGACGTCAGAAGAGCGTTATGTATATATTTAAACAGAACAAAGGAGTTCAGAGTTTCAGATCACCTGTTTGTTAATTTTCAGGGTCACCAAAAGGGCAAGGTGGCTTCCCGTGGGACCTTATCTCGTTGGCTTATTCAGGCTATCGATTTGGCATATTCTTCCTCAGGTCTGCAGTCTCCTGCTACAATCAAGGCCCATTCTACTCGAGCAATGGCTACCTCATGGGCAGAAAGAGCACTTGCATCTCCAGAAGTCATTTGCAAGGCGGCATGCTGGTTGTCCTTCAACACCTTTATCAAGCACTACCGGCTAGACATATTCTCTGCCTCTGAAGCTGCTTTTGGGCGTAAGGTGTTACAAGCCGTCGTGTCATAGGTCCCGCCCAGAGGGATTCTTGCTATATCCCAGAGGTTACTGCCACCATATGACAGAAAAAACAGAAATTTTTACTTACCGTAAATTCTTTTTTTCTTAATATGGTGGCAGTATTATTACCCTCCCTCTTTATTAAAGAATTTTTTGCATTGGATGTTTGCTTGTTCTGGTTTTCTTTACTTGTTACGTACTGGGGTAGGTTTTGCGGGTTCAGTATTTATACCTAAAGGGGGAGGATCCGTTTAAAAAAGCTTGTTAAAAGTCTTGTCCACAGGGAGGAGCAAAACCCAGAGGTTACTGCCACCATATTAAGAAAAAAAGAATTTACGGTAAGTAAAAATTTCTGTTATCTAGAATACATTTTAATAATAAACCAGGATCCAACCCATTAACAAATGCACAGGTGGTAAGAAATTATATTATATTGTGCTTTCTTACAGAATCTATTCTAGACAGAGGATTGCAATTGTGAGCAGTACATCTTGCAATATTTGTAAACTCAGACAGGTGGTATCACAGGTGTGATGATGCATACTCTCAATAATAATATAAATTAATAGTGTACCTAAAACTATTTTTGTACAGATAAAAACAAACATTTATGTGCATCTCTTATTTACTTGTCTCGTATATCATTGAATTCTCCATAAACCCGCTACAGTTCTCTTTATTTGCTTATTAGGACAATTATTTAGTCATCCAGCAGGCAATGTTGAGCAGACATCTGCCAATCCGCCCCTCTGTCACTTGTTTGTTTGGGTTTCTCGTTTTTTTTTTTTTTTTTATATTCCTTATTTTTGTGCATGAATACATGGATATTGCTCATATACGGTAAGGAAGGCAGTGTAGAAAATTATATCCAGCATGTAATACAATCGTCCGCACAATTTTTACATTTTTTATTTTTAGTAAAGTAAGATAATGAGAGTACTAAGGAAAAACAAAACAATGGAGCATAACTGCATTAAATGCCTAGTTAGTAATAAGTAATTGGTGAGACAAGCTAGACTAGCTGATCTGTTGAGCATCACAAGGTTAACACCCCATAGGCCCCTCTATATCGATGGAGGAAAGGTATAATGGATTAGTGGAAAGGCATAATGGCACAAAAAGCGGTAATTTGCACACAATTAAAGGAGTAGCGTGTACATCAGCAGTTCTCTGCAGGGTAGGCTTGCATGACCTAGAGAGAGCCGCGTCAAGGCCCCCCGATCACACTTCAGTTGATGCCTGTTCTGGACAGGATACAGTCCCGTAGTATGATGCTGTGGAGACGTGTGCTTCAATCACTTGTGACAAATTGGTAGAATGAGCGGTCAGTCCATGCGGTATGCACAGTGCTTCCCATTGCTCTGCAGGTCTCACACTGAACACCGCTCGTGGCTTGCTGTTGACCCGCTTCTGGTGCTGCCAGCGTGGTCTGTGCCATCGGAACAGGCCACCATTGGGCCTAAAGCTGCTCATCTGCCCCAGGGCTGCCGCGCTAACCTTGCAGGTAAGGGAGATGATGGGACTTGTGTAGCAGGCTGGAGACACCTCACATGCAGCTCCCTCCAGAACCTGTCAAAGATGGTGTCCATCCTGGACTCCGGTGCAGACTGCTCACTCTGGTGCGTCAGGGAACATGCAGCCTCCGCCATGTTAGGTAAGTTTGGGGTTGAGTCGCAGAGTTTAGCAGGGCCACAAGTCTCCCATGGAGTGTAGGGACTAACAAGGTGCAGAGAGGGGGTAGCGGGGCATCAGCTCTTTGGTGATTCAGGTTGGCACGCATCAGGCAAGGAAATCAGCAGCGTTTCCCTACTACTGTGCTCGCCAGGCCTCGCACTCAATTTGTGAAGTGCCGTCGTCCGTGACTGCTGGAAGCAACCCATGAGCTGGTCCATAATGCCGGATAGCTAGGATATTCGATTGCTCCAGGTGAAGTGTAGATGGCAAGGGCGACTGGACCAAATCAAGGCATATATAAGGAGCTCAGCGTAAACACGTCCAGTCGCCACCGCTGTCAGTGGAGACACTTATTTTATACTTTCCTCCACACACTGCTTAATACCTGCCTTGAACCAGGACTTGAATCTTGCACAATAAGTTATTTATGCCGCAATGAAGTGGACACTATTGTCACCAAACCACTCTAGCTTAATGAAGCAGTCATGGTGAATAGACCATACCCCTGCAGTCTCACTGCTCAATTCTCTGCCATTTAGGAGTTAAATCCCTTTGTTTATGCAGCCCTAGTCCCACCCCCTGCATGTGACATACACAGCCTTCCTAAACACTTCCTGTAAAGAGTCATCTAATGTTTACACTTCCTTTATTGCAAATTCTGTTTAATTTGGAATTCTCTTACTCTGTTAATGGCTTGCTAGACCCTGCAGGTACCTCCTGTAGTAATAAAGTTCAATAAACAGAGCAGGCAATAATAACTTCTAAAGTAAAAGTTACATCTAATTGAAAATTAAACAATTTTTTTTTATGCGGACTCTGTGAAACCTAGCCAGAGTAAGTGGACCCAGGGCTGCATGAACAGGAACAAAAGTTATTTAACTCCTAAATTGCAGATAATTGAGCAGTGAAACTTCAGAGACACAATCTATACACCAAACTACTTAAATTAAGATATAGTTGTTTTGGTAACTATAGTGTCCCTTTAAGGGGACACTGAAAATACTTAACGCTATCTACCAATGAATGGCACACTTTGTATGAAAATTTGCTCAGAACAATAACCAGCCTGAAATTTTGTTCTGACTGGCTAATGATGTTGCCAAAAGTGGAGTTACACTTCTGGTAGTTACTTCACGTGGTTATGTTGCTTTTCAATTGTAGAGCTACATATATGCATGCTTTCTAAAAGAGAATTTGAAAACATACAATAAAACTTTGTGGAATTTGAAGGCAGAATGCTTGGGGGTAGGGTGGGGCAGGAAGGCCGTTGCATTCTTATATAGTACACCGTCTGCAAACAATCTGTAGTGGGGTGAAGAAATACTGACCGAAGTAATGAATCTCTCCATTCACATTCTCCTTAGAAATGCTGGCAAATGTTACATTTTTATTTTGTGAACTAAGCATATCCTTGGATACTTTCAAAAGGTGCCTGACCTTCTCTGTGGAGGCATTAGTGGCTGCTGTTTCTGTAACCTCACATTCCAGGACTGCCTTTAACAAAAGAATCTGTTACACAAAACTGCAGTTGCAGGCTTTTGAAAATAAAGTTCTGTGCAAAATAATTAAAGGGACACTACTGCAGAAGAAATGCAGCTTAATGTAGTTGTTCCGGTGAGTATAATAGCTCCCTTCAGGCATTGTTTTATGCAAACACTGCCGTTTCAGAAAAAAAGGCAGTATTTACATTACCTCTAGGGACACCTCCAAGTGGCCACTCCTTAGATGGCCACTGGAGGTGCTTCCTGGGTCAGTGCTGCCGAAAAAGCAACCCTGATGTTCAGCATCCCCACGCTCTGCATGGAGAAGCTGAATTTTTCTCCTAGAGATGCATTGATTCAATGCATCTTTATGAGGATGTCCTGATTGGCCAAAACGGGAAAGCATTGGATTGTCTAAGAATCGTCCATTTTGATGATGTCACAAAGGGAGCGGAGCCAGCGCAAGGTGAGTTTTAAACTTTTATAGTGGGGCTAAGGGAGGGCAAGCCTCCTTAATGGTGGGTTAAACACTATAGGGTGAGGAATACATGTTTGTGTTCCTGACCCTATAGTGTTCCTTTAAAATAGCCCTCTTTTACATCTCTCTTTCTCTCCTTCTTTCATTCTTTTACTTCTTTTTTTTTTTTTTTTTTTTCAATTTTCTTTAATTTTTATTGTGAAGAAGAAAAAAATTAAAACCAAATGAGTAAAAAGACACTTTAGTTTTTACCATTTGAACTAGGTGGTGAGATTTATACTTTTTTTTTTTTTTTTTTTTTTTTTTTTTTAAACCAGTGTATTGTATAACTCGAGTACTGTAGTAATCTATGCTTTACTCACTGAACACTGAATTGTAGGGAATTGAAAGCAACTGCAGAATTTAGGCCAACATTTATTCATAACCTGACTAGGAGCCTGCGATTCGAAATTTAGCTTTTTAGTTTAAAAAAAACAACAAAAAAAACTGTTTATAATGGGTCAAAAACAAAACAGTCTGGCTGAGTTGCTTTTTAGGAGACATTCATTTTATAGAGTGACACCTAACCACCTTAATGGACGTGTGAAATTTGGGGAAATATTTATGGTAAAGTGCAGATAAGAGGACACAATGGACCAATCATTACCATCATGAAACCATCCATACATGGGTCAATACCTAGAGGTTTAATACAATTACATGACTGTTTATTTAGTAAGGAACCAAGGGCTGCATATACCTATTAATGTCATTGTGCTCACCTTAACATGGAATTGTGTGTCATCAGTGAGTAAGTGTTTAATGTCTGGGATAATTCCCTTGTCATTCCTGCTTGCTGAAGACATAGGAAGTATCATAAAGGGACACTTTTTGGAGTTGTGCAACGTTCATGCATTGCAAGAGAATAATATAAATGAGCGTGTTTAAGTCTGAGTTGAAGAAGCTAAATTCCCTTTCTTTGTAAGAGCAATGGTAAAAAACCGTATGACTAAACGTGTATTGTTCACAATCATGGTTAAAATCAATTAAGATCAAGCAGTTTTGACCCTTTAATCTTTCACAAAGAATTAAAAAAAACAAACTAGTTTGACCGCTAAATCTCAAGTGTGACAGGCAATATGTTTATAATAAAAATACAGCTGTTAACATTATTATGTTTGTAAACATTAAACAATTGTGCATCTCGTCAAATACATGGACTGTGCAAGATCTACAACTTTTTTTTTTGTTCTTGTTGTTGCCCTTGGCAAAACTTAAATTTTAATCCTATACAGTGACAGAACTAATACCCCTCCGCAGCGCAAGGGTGGACAAAAGGTAGGTCCTACATGGGCGTACATCTCCTGTGATACTTTGCCAGCTGTGGATCTATGATTTGGCTATCCATAAGGGCTGTATTTGTCAGCAGTATCTGTGTGTGTTTGAATGTAAGCCTGTTTTTCATGGAGTAGGTGTGTGTTTGTATGTAGTTTTGCCTTTTTAATGCAGTGGTGTAATTTGTATGTAGTGTTTGCGTTTTAGAAGGCATTTTTTTGTGTGTATCTGTTTGAATGCTTATATGTATACACATACTCTCACACACATACACTGCTACACATTTACTGAAAGACCCATACATTTATATACACATACAGATGCACAGTGACACACATGCATATATAGAAGTATGAATTTCCATGTTTTTAGCCACCTTCCTGTTTCCATACCTTTAGGGTGCAGTAGGGTGGCTTCCCTTGGGTCCTGTAGATCTGGATGCTGTCTGAGTTTGATGGGAGGTAGAGGCTATTCCAGGCTTTCTACTTCTTCTTGGTCTCTTCCAACCCACAGGGATCTTTCTGTAAACTGGGAAGAAGTGACCTGAACTCGTTCTCTCCCAGCAGTGCTGGTGTTAAAGGGGTCTGGTTGCATAGTTTAATGGCCGCAGCCGCCGACCATTCCCTTGATCAGTAATGCCTGTCGGGTAGCCCCAAGTGTGAGGACCCCCCAGCGCTTGTGGGACTGCACTGACCGTTCCCTTGCTGCCCTATACCATTACCCTGGGCATCTTTTAAGGTTCACTCTAAGCACACACAGCTCTATAATTTATTGTATAGAGCTATGAGACCTTGGAAACCCTCCATCAGTTTTCAAACCATTTTGGAGCGATTGGTTCAGCACCCAAAGCCTGTCTCTTCCGCACTATTTATCCAAAGCATCCAGTATTGAAATGCAATGGATGGGTTACAGCAGTGCTTTTCAGCCTAACCTTGCCAATCAGTGTTTGCCAGTTTTCACTCCTGCGTTATCTGGGTCTGGACAGAAGTGCCAGGATTTCGGGTGCTAGGGCAGGTTTTGTCAAACCTCTTCAAGGCACTTGAGATCTAAACGGGGATATGACACATGAAGACTCGTGGCATCCTAACCACTGTAATGTTTTTTCTAAATGAGCCCATTTTATGTTGTTTTTATTTTCTTTGTGACCTCTTTATGCTCTGAATGTTTGAGCTTGTGAGTGCAGTTATATCCGCCTACCTTAAATTGGCCCATAGGTTGTAAGTTTGCCTGAGCAGGTCCTTCTTCACCTTCAAATATCACTTTTCTATAATTAAGCACTGTGGAATATTTTGGTGCTAAAGAAATGCTAATAACAGGAATTGCAAATGTGTGTGTGATTTGGCATTTAGTTTTTCATGTGAATTCCATTGAAAGTCATTGAAAACCAAAGCAATGTCTTTGATAAGAACTGAATTCCATATCACAAATACAGTGACTAGGTAATTCAGTATATTGTATACGGATTGTGGCAAGAACCCATCGTCTTTTCTTCTGAGTTATACATAGGAGTATTAGATATCCTTGAAATGGACAAGGCAGTCTCTCGCTGCAGTACTACTTTGCCTCTTGGAGTACTCCTGCTCTCCTGACCAATCTGATGCTTCTCAAAGAGAAACTTTAGAACACATGGTAATCGCCACACTGTATAGCTGTTTAGCAATGATTTGCATAGAAAAACATTGAATCCAATGCTTCTGCATTGTGCCTCAGCACAAGACAATGAGAAGGGGCACCATCCTAGCTGTCCCCTGTGAGGGTGCATCCTTGCCTGTTTGCAAAAGTGCCAGTTTCTCTCAAAATTAGCACTTTTATTAAGTAATAAGGAGGGTGACTCACCAGTGCCAGGAATTGCAACTCTACCTCCCTCCCCCTTTTTTTTGTTTAAACCACCTTTTGCGTGCTTATTAAAATATTTTGTTGTGACTGCATTTTTCAAAAAATATATATATTTTAACCTCTGTAATTATCCTTTAGTAATACTAGCCCCTTAATCTTAAAATACTGACAATAACGTGCTTAATAATGCAGATTTAATAATGCTTAGGGATGGAGGATTCTATACCTGTGATCATGTTGCTTTAGGCTATTTGGGTGGAGTGATTTGACTCATGGCTTCCCTTGCAGGACTCCACCTATTTTTTAAAAAAAATGTATGTACTATTGTGTTTTTAGTTGTGCTGTTGTGTTAAGTGGTGCCATTGGTCCCAAAACTAAAAATTACAAATCTGGTTTGGCTTACCACTGAAAGTATAATTAACTTTATAACCATAACCACTGTGACACGTTGAAGCAGTTATGGTGTCTAGAGTATGTGGGCACTGGTTCTGCATCACTGCTAAAGGACTTGCTCTCCGTTAAGTAGAGATGCTAGGCCCTCTGCAGCTTGTGCCCAAATTATGATGTGGTAGAGGCAAATCTATGCTCCACCATGGCAGTGATGCGGGATCCTGGGCCCACTGACTCCAGTCACCATAACCTCTTCAATCCATTGGCAATGTCAATTCTGTGAATAAAATAAGTCTGTCAGCACAATGCACACTGCTGACAGACATGATAATTTTCCCTTTGCATTCAGAGCGCCTGCAGGGGAAGACCGTCAAGAGTGTAACTACCTCCAAACAGTAGTGTATCTTGGTTTTGTGCGGCCCTTACAAAATGTACTGTATTTTGCTAGGTTAAGGAGCTTTATCGTGAAAGATGTTTGTATGTGTGTCTCTCTCTCTCTCACGCCACCATTGGACTCTAGAGCAGTGGAAACATATTCTGTGCAGTAACCAATCATGTTTCTGTTTGGCAGTGTGATGGTCAAGTCTGAGTTTAGCAGATACTAGGAGAATATTACCGGATTGCATTGTGCAAACTGTAAAGTTTGGTGGAGGAGGGATAATGGTATTGGACTGATTCAAGGGTTGAGCTAGGCCTCTTACTTACAGTGAAGGAAAATCTTAATGCTTCAGCATACCAAGACATTTTGGACAATGATATGCTTCCAACTTTGTGGGAACATTTCGAGGAAGGCCCTTTTCTGTTCCAGCATGACTGTGCACAAAGCACACTCTATAAAGACATGGTTGGAGGAACTTCACTAGCTCGCACAGACCAATGACCTCCACCTCCTCTAACACTTCTAGTATGAACTAGAACTGAGATTGCGAGCTAGGCCTTCATGTCCAACATCCGTGCCTGACCTACAAATTTACACAGAAATACTTCAAAATCTTGTGGAAATCTTTTCCACAAGAAAAACTTTAAAGTGGGGAGTAATGACATACTTACATTTTAATATTTAGAATGTAATGTCATTGCAAGCATTGTTATTTTTTTTTTTTTTTTTTTACATGTGTGTAATGCATGAATCACTTATTACAACTTATTTAGAACTGCCTAAGGAGAGAGAAATACCCACTTATTGTATTCTATTTGTTTAGGTTGTATATGTATCTAGCTTATTGAATTGCAGTGCATCCTCCACTTAAAGGGACACTATAGTCACCTGAACAACTTTAGCTTAATGAAGCAGTTTTGGTGTGTAGAACATGCCCCTGCAGCCTCACTGCTCAATCCTCTGCCATTTAGGAGTTAAATCCCTTTGTTTATGAACCCTAGTCACACCTCCCTGCATGTGACTTGCACAGCCTTCCATAAACACTTCCTGTAAAGAGAGCCCTATTTAGGCTTTCTTTATTGCAAGTTCTGTTTAATTAAGATTTTCTTATCCCCTGCTATGTTAATAGCTTGCTAGACCCTGCAAGAGCCTCCTGTATGTGATTAAAGTTCAATTTAGAGATTGAGATATAATTATTTAAGGTAAATTACATCTGTTTGAAAGTGAAACCAGTTGTTGTTTTTCATGCAGGCTCTGTCAATCATAGCCAGGGGAGGTGTGGCTAGGGCTGCATAAACAGAAACAAAGTGATTTAACTCCTAAATGACAGTGAATTGAGCAGTGAAATTGCAGGGGAATGATCTATACACTAAAACTGCTTTATTTAGCTAAAGTAATTTAGGTGACTATAGTGTTCCTTTAAAGAAACTTTGTATATTTATTCTTCAGCTTTTCAGGTTGGAGACTGTTATTATCAGGAAGGGGAATGGTGTTTACAAAAGATTCAAAGAGACAGCCTTATAGCACAGGTATCTGCAGAAACAGTTAGCGGTACAATTACATTTCTCCAACAAAGGCCCTGGGCTGGACGGGTTTTAAAATTTTGTATTTCAAAAAGATTTTTTTTGTTTGGGGCCGTGGCTGACTGCACAGCAAGAAAGACATGCTTTTGAGGAGCACTGTCCCAGAGTATAAAAAAAGAGGATAATTATCATTGAAAAGCTCCAAAAGGGCGCAAAAAAAGCACCCAAGAGGCATGTCAATTTCCAGACATAAGCCTTTCTTTTGACAGACTTACACCCCTGGTTCTTAGTAAGATGGCGGAGCTAAGCAAGGAGGAAGCTTCAGAGGCATCCCGAGTGGCCCCTACAGTGAGAGCGACTCAGAGGAAGACTCATCAACAGCACTGAAAGGAGATGTAAAAAATGTATTGCTGGAAATGAGACGCGTGCGGAAAGCAGACCTACTAGGAACAAAAGCTGAACTGGGGACCCTGCGTCAAAACTGTGCCAGGAAACACAGGATGCAGATCACCCAAGACCAGTTCCAAGACCTCTGTCAACAAGTTCAGAGACTTACCAGAACAGTAACAGTGCTGGAAGAACATCCGCCTCGGGGGGTGCCAGAAACAGTTGGAGGAGATGCCTTACCACCCTTCCTACTACGTCTACTAACCTCAATGGGTGTCAAGGAAGGTGCAGACAAGGGAAATGTAACCTTGGCATTCCGAAAAACTGCAGCTGCTCCCGTTTACGCTCCTAGAGACATCATCACAGTGACAAAACATATTTTGAGGGCTGTAATGTAGCTATCTATTGAGACCTCCCATTCACAGCGCTGGCAGCAAAGAGGCAGCTGGCACCGGTTGCTAGACAGTTATGAGATGCTGCAATTAAGTATAGGAGATAGTACAGTCACCGTATGCTCATCTGGGGAGCAGACGACCTTCCTCTCGCGTCTGAATTTGCTTAAATCTAGCAGAATAGAAGACCGTAAGGCTGGAAAAAGCGCAAAGTGCTGACTCTTATACTACTGGTTATACTGACTAGCTGACTCCTACACTATTGATGCTGCACAAGGATGTTAGTGTTGATTCACATAGCCTAAAGATCACAGTATTGTGTGAGAATATAGTTAAGCTACAAATAAGAGCTCCTAGGCATTTTACTTTGTTTCACCTACAGTCGTTTCTCCCTCTACCTACCTACCTACCGATTATTCATACCTTGGGGTCGGGCACATGCCAAACCAGTTAACCCTAGCTCATGACACAAGTTACAGGCCACTCATATAAAGATTAAAATTACCAAGATCTGTGTAATGCCTCTTGCATAACTTATTATACTATTGTTTTCATCATCTTTGGCTACTCTAATACTGCAAAAATGTTGCATTTTGTAAGTGTAACCTACAATAAAATACAAATGGGGAGGAAAAAAGAACTGTGTCCATAAATGTTGCCTACCAATGTTGTCATTTGGCAGAAGCCAGAAAAATTTCCAGAGACACTAAATTCTGAATATTCATGAATTAAATCTGAATGTGAAAACTGTGGCAAAAATTTGCTTATCTCTAAAAAGAAGAAAAAAAAAAAATAGAGCCTTAACTTGGCTATTTTTGCCCTATTGGTTCCATTCACATTTAATTATTGAAATTTTGAGTTTAGTGAATAACCCTGGAAGTGTCAAAATCTGAGTCCCATGTCTCTCTGTTAACCCCTTAAGGACACATGACGTGTGTGACACGTCATGATTCCCTTTTATTCCAGAAGTTTGGTCCTTAAGGGGTTAAACACTGATGGTGAAATGTATGCTAAATTTTTTGCCAATTAATAGTGCCATTTATCATTCATGATGATCTGGAGGACTTTGTGTGGGTTAGCCTACGACAACAGGGAAGTTTGGAATTTGTTACATCTTTTAAACAAATCACATATGGGTGGCTTAGTAATGTCTTTTAGATGTTGAAACAGCCTTTTCATGTCTGATAATTCCTTGAGATATTTACCGAATCTAAAAGCCTATTGCCAAATGAGAGGTATGGTGAAGGCACACTCCTTGAAATCCCCACCCCAGTGGGTTCTCTTGGACTCTTTAAGCTCACTGTGGACAAGAGTGCAATATTTAAATCTGTTACTAAAACACACCAGACAACTTCTATCCAACTTTCTCCAGACCATCCAATTATCCTTGAAAACCTGGTACACTTGGTGATATAACCTGTGTATTCATAACCCCATCTCTGTGGAAACACCTATACGTGTTTCTCTCTCTTAATCTCTGCATTTGATTGTAGGCCTCCGTTTGAAGCAGGAATTGCTCACCTGTTCCAGCTCCACGTGTATGGGAAAACTGATAATTTATCCTGTTTGATATAAAATAAAACCTGAGACCCACAGCCTTGCTCTTATACAAATCCATTTATAACACATATCACTCAGAATCCCTGATCCTCTATAGGCGTCTTATTCACGTTTTTAAAAGCTTTTATAGGGTTTCCATTCTTAAAATGTTATCTGTTAAATGTTTCCCCATATTGTCCCACAATGTATATTAAATCTGGTAAAAAAGACAATGGATGTGAAAAAGATTAGGTGTGTTAATGCAGCTATTACAGAGGAGTGTAGACATACTATACTTTCCATCTAGAACAAATCTAGAAGATGGTCTACAGATGGTACCTGGTCCTGATCAAATTGACCATATGAAAACAAACATACACTGATCAGCCACAACATTAAAACTATCTGCCTAATATCGTGTAGGTTCTCCTTGTGCAGCCAAAACAGCTCTGATGCATTGAGGCATGGACTCCCCAAGATCTATTACCATGTCCTGTGGTATTTGTCACCAAGACCTTATCAGGTGGGGCCTTCATGGATCAGATTTGTTGTTTCAACACCTCCCACAGATGCTCAATTGGATTGAGATCTGGGGAATTTAAAGACCAAGGCAACATCTTGAATGGTTTGTAATGTTCCTCAAACTATTCCTGAATAATTCTTGCAGTGTGCACAATCCTGCTGAAAGAGCCCACTGCCGTCAGTGATCATCACCATTGCCACGGAGGGATGTATGTGATGTGCAAACAATCTCTAGGTAGGTGGTACATGTCAAAGTAACATCGACATGAATGCCCAAGGTTTCCCAGGAAACCATTGCTCAGAGCATAACACTGCCTCTGCTGATCTGCATTTTTCCCTTAGTGCACCCAACTGCATTCTCTTCACCAAGTAAATGATGCACCTGGCCATGCATCTGGGCTAAAAGAAAACCTGATCAGACAAGGCAACTTTTTGTAAAATTTAAAAAAAATATTATTTTTTGCTCTGTAGTCCAATTCTTACGTCCCCAATGAAGGCACTTTCGGCATTTGACAGGTCGTCATGGGTAATCTGACCGGTCTGTAGTTACACAGCAACCTAGGCCGCACTGTGTGTTCTGACACCTTTCAGTCATGGCCAACATATTTCAGGTATTCTAGCTACAGTAGCTCTTCTGTGTGATTGGACCAGATAGGCTAGCTTTCACTCCCCACGTGCATCAGTAAGCCTTGGACGCACATGAATCAGACAGCAGTTTATTGTTTTGTCCGTGCTTGCACCTCTTTTGGTAGGTATTAACCACTGCATACCATGAACACCCCTGTAGATTAGCTGATTTGAAGATGCTCTGACGCAGTCATCTAGCCATCACTAGTTGGCCCTTGTCAAAGTCACTCAGATCCTTTTGCTTGCCCATTTTTCCTGATTCCAACCCATTACATTTTAAGAACTGGCTATTCACTTGCTGCCTGATATAGTGCACCCATTGGCAGGTGCCATTGTAACAATATAATCAATGGTTTTCATGTCACCTGTCCATAGTTTTAATGTTGTGGCTGTTATGTGTACGAAACAAGTTTGCTGGAGATACTCACTCATTTTATCAATTAATCAATTTAGGGATCTAGGGTTTATATACACTGCTCAAAAAAAATAAAGGGAATACAAAAATAACACCTCCTAGACCTGAATGAATTAAATATTCTTCTAAAATACTTTGTTCTTTACATAGTTGAATGTGCTGACAACAAAATCACACAAAAATAAAAAAAAATGAAAATCACATTTTTCAACCCATGGAGGTCTGGATTTGGAGTCACACTCAAAATTAAAGTGGAAAAACACACTACAGGCTGATCCAACTTTGATGTAATGTCCTTAAAACAAGTCAAAATGAGGCTCTGTAGTGTGTGTGGCCTCCACGTGCCTGTATGACCTCCCTACAATGCCTGTGCATGCTCCTGATGAGGTGGCAGATGGTCTCCTGAGGGATCTTCTCCCAGACCTGGACTAAAGCATCTGCCAACTCCTGGACAGTCTGTGGTGCAACGTGACGTTGGTGGATGGAGCGAGACATGATGTCCCAGATGTGCTCAATTGGATTCAGGTCTGGGGAACGGGCGGGCCAGTCCATAGCATCAATGCCTTCGTCTTGCAGAAACTGCTGACACACTCCAGCCACATGAGGTCTAGCATTGTCTTGCATTATGAGGAACCCAGGGCCAACCGCACCAGCATATGGTCTCACAAGGGGTCTGAGGATCTCATCTGCTGCAGGCAGCAGAATGTTCTCCACGGCGTCTCCAGACTCTGTCACATGTGCTCAGTGTGAACCTGCTTTCATCTGTGAAGTGCACGGGGCACCAGTGGCGAATTTGCCAATCTTGGTGTTCTCTGGCAAATGCCAAACGTCCTGCACGGTGTTGGGCTGTAAGCACAACCCCCACCTGTGGACGTCGGGCCCTCATACCACCCTCATGGAGTCTGTTTCTGACCGTTTGAGCAGACACATGCACATTTGTGGCCTGCTGTAGGTCATTTTGCAGGGCTCTGGCAGTGCTCCTCCTGTTACTCCTTGCACAAAGGCGGAGGTAGCGGTCATGCTGCTGGGTTGTTGCCCTCCTACGGCCTCCTCCACGTCTCCTGATGCCCATGCTCTGGACACTACGCTGACAATATATTGTCCTACTATCCACATCTTAAGGTTTTATTGCGTGAAGCATTTCTGAATGTGTCCTATGAAAATATAACCCACTGTCTGAACGATGGAACAACTTGTTAGTGGCCTAGGAGATGATCCTTTCATGCAATGATTTGTGAATGCTCTGTTCATATAGAGCAGACATTCAATGGTTATGAAGAATTGTATGTGTGAATAGCCTTCTCTGACCAACTGAATCTGGCTACTAAGTGACATTTGACTTTGTTGTACTTTTGTTTTATTTATTTTTTTCTTTAGTTATAATCTTTGTCTTATTGGTAGTGTTTTTTTCTTATCGTTTTCAGTGAAATTACATGTAATTCCAGTATATGTATAACATTTAAGGAATATTTATGTTTGGCGATTTTTTTTTTTTTTTTAAATTTTTTTTCACTTGCAAAATATTGAGTTTTTACACACATTTAAGAAGTAGGTTTTACAAAATTTGGCTAATTTCAGAGTCAAAGGGCGACTCCAACCACCATGACCACTTCTGCTTTTAGAAATGGTCATGGTAGTGTTTCTTCTTGAAATGATGCACATGCAGAGAAATCTACAGTCATGTGCAACTAGCCAAGGCACACGGGTACACGTGCCTTAAGCAGCCCGCCCCACCTCCCTCAGTTCTCAACATTTTTTATTTATTTTTGTTTTTACATTTATAATTAAAACCTTCCCTCCTCTTATTGGCTTCAGAGCACGTGTATGTGCTGTGAGCTGGTGAAATGGTCAAATCAAATGTTTCTTTATCAGAAGTATTTGAATGGACCACCGATGAGGCTGTGTACTGACCGATGGGATGTTTAAACAAAGATAGGACCAGGGGCGTGGAGTACCTCGTACCAGGTTTGATTTGAGGGAAGTTTTAATCTATTTAACAGGGTTTAATTAAGTGGGTGGGCAAGATCAATTATGCCCAATATGGCATCATAAAACTAAACAAACCTTGTCAAGAAAAGGGTTGTACCTACTCTTTAAATGTGCAGTCAGGAAAGTGCATGAATATATTGCAAAATATATGTATTTATGCTATTGGCTAGAACGCCTTTTTAAATCTTAAGATGGTTATCCGGAAACATTACAAGTGATGAAAACGTTTGTAATTTTGTTAATTTCACAGGCAAGCTAGTACCATGTCACGGCGCTCCAACACCATTCAGGATATGTTCCAGACTATATCTGACCACCTGATGCAAGCTGAAAATATAGTGCAATATGTAAGTAAAATGCTAATTTGAAAATACATTTCTGTTGCATGACTATATAAGGCCCACCCTTTTTTATAATAAGCTGCAAGTCTGGGGCAAAAATTAGGAACATTTAGTGTCAGAAATAGATTTGTGGTTGGTCTTAAATTATCCTGACCCTTAATGTACAAACTACGTTTCCCTCTCCACATCCATAGTCATATAGAGGAAGGAGGCCTGTGACCTGAGGAGGAATAGAGCAGCTGATAAAGGGAGGGAAATGGGGTTACAAACACACCCTTGCGTTCACAAGCAATTGGCCCTCCTCTCTCATTACTACTGGTATTCATTCATGCAATGACCCTTTAGGAATATGCACACCTAATCAACACATGCTGATTTGGAACTGTGAATCAAAACAAAATTCTGTTTTATGTGCATTTGTGTTGGTATGAGACTTGTAGGTTTGGCTTATAGGTTAGGACTTTAAAAAATAGTATTTTAGAACCATGCTCAAAATGTTGTTGACTGTGAGCTTTGACTATGGCTAAAATAACTCCCAAATGCAAGCCTGGTATAGCCTATTTCATTGCCTTCTTGGAAGTGGCAATGATGATCTCAACATTACTTTTTTGTGTTTAATATATTAAAGGGACACTATAGTTGTTCTGGTGAGTATAATGGCTCCCTTCAGGCATTTTCATGTAAACACTTCCCTATGGGAAAGCATTGATTTGGCTAAAAATCGTCCATTTTGGTGATTTCACAAAGCGGGCGGAGCCAACGCTGGCAGACCTGCGCGGCCCTAGAAATAAGGGAAGTTTTAAACTTTTATAGGGGGGCTAAGGGGGTACAAGCCACCTTAATGGTGGGCAAAGCACTATAGGGTCAGGAATACATGTTTGTGTTCCTGACCCTATAGTGATCCTTTAAGTAAAGAATCCCTAAATTTTATATAGATTTTCGACTGCCTCTTTTTTAAGGTGTTTTTTTTTTTGGAAATGAGGTTACAGGTTATTAGATTCTGCATCTAGCAATTTGATATGTTCCCCATGCCGCCTTTCAGATCAATAGGTGATTTATTACCGTACATTGCGTGTGCATGTAATTGTACATTACAGGAACACTATAGGATCAGGAACACAAATGTATTCCTAACACTATAGTGCAAAACCCACCGTTTAGGTAGCTTGCTCCCACCCCCTTAAAAGTTGATAAAACGCACCTTATTTCCAGCGCCGCATGGGTTTGACATCAGCAGAATTGCAGATTTTTAGCCAATCCAATGCTTTCCCAATTGGCGAAGGGGCAGGGCCAAACACTGTTTTGGCCAATCCGCACCTCCTCACAGAGATGCATTGAATCAGTGCATCTCTATGAGGAAAATTCAGCGTCCTTATGCAGAGCGTGGAGTCGCTTAACGGAACTGCTGCCTACTGTGCAGCACTGAGCCAGGAAGCACCTCCAGTGGTCATCTGAGGAGTGGCCACTTGGAGGTGTCCATAGGGGCAATGTAAACACTGCATGAAAATGCCTGCATATAATGATTATCAGGGCCGGCGCGTCCATAAGGCGGCTCAGGCGGCCGCCTTAGGGCGCACCGGCCCGGGGGGTGCAAAAGTCCGGGTGACCAGCAGGAGGTTGGGAAGCGCACAGCTCCCCTCTCCTGCCGGTCACTTCTTGTAGCGTGACCGAGCGCAAGCCGGCAGTGCCGCGGACTGTGTGGAGGGGGCGGGGATATGAACACGTCATATCCCTGCTCCCCCTGTAGCACACAGCGCGGCTGGCGCCCAGCAGGGGCAGAGCTACCGCCGGCCCCTCACTTCAGCATGGGAGGAAGTCCCCCCCAAGAAGAGAGCAGAGATGAGGCAGAGAGGAGGGGGGCTGGGCAGGACCAGCTCCTCCAACTCCCAACTACCTCAGGCAGCACTTTGGATCCCAGGTAAGCCACCCTCCTGAACCTGTCTGTCAGTGTGTGTGTATGTCTCTGTCAGTGTGTGTGTATGTCTGTCTGTCAGTGTGTGTGTATGTCTGTCTGTCAGTGTGTGTGTATGTCTGTCTGTCTGTCAGTGTGTGTGTATGTCTGTCTGTCTGTCAGTGTGTCTGTCTGTCTGTCTGTCTGTCAGTGTGTGTGTCTGTCTGTCAGTGTGTGTGTCTGTCTGTCAGTGTGTGTCTGTCTGTCAGTGTGTGTGTCTGTCTGTCAGTGTGTGTGTCTGTCTGTCAGCGTGTGTGTATGTCTGTCTGTCAGTGTGTGTGTATGTCTGTCTGTCAGCGTGTATGTCTGTCTGTCAGTGTGTGTGTCTGTCTGTCAGCGTGTGTGTCTGTCTGTCAGCGTGTGTGTATGTCTGTCTGTCAGTGTGTGTGTCTGTCTGTCAGTGTGTGTGTCTGTCTGTCAGTGTGTGTGTCTGTCTGTCAGTGTGTGTGTATGTCTGTCTGTCAGTGTGTGTGTATGTCTGTCTGTCAGTGTGTGTGTATGTCTGTCTGTCAGTGTGTGTGTATGTCTGTCTGTCAGTGTGTGTGTATGTCTGTCTGTCAGTGTGTGTGTATGTCTGTCTGTCAGTGTGTGTGTATGTCTGTCTGTCTGTCTGTCTGTCAGTGTGTGTGTATGTGTGTCTGTCTGTCAGTGTGTGTGTATGTGTGTCTGTCTGTCAGTGTGTGTCTGTCTGTCAGTGTGTGTGTCTGTCTGTCAGTGTGTGTGTCTGTCTGTCAGTGTGTGTGTGTGTGTCTGTCAGTGTGTGTGTCTGTCTGTCAGCGTGTGTGTCTGTCTGTCAGCGTGTGTGTCTGTCTGTCAGCGTGTGTGTCTGTCTGTCAGTGTGTGTGTCTGTCTGTCAGTGTGTGTGTCTGTCTGTCAGTGTGTCTGTCTGTCTGTCAGTGTGTCTGTCTGTCTGTCAGTGTGTGTGTCTGTCTGTCAGTGTGTGTGTATGTCTGTCAGTGTGTGTGTCTGTCTGTGTGTGTGTGTCTGTCTGTGTGTGTGTCTGTCTGTGTGTCTGTCTGTCTGTGTCTGTCTGTGTGTGTGTCTGTCTGTGTGTGTGTCTGTCTGTGTGTGTGTCTGTCTGTGTGTGTCTGTCTGTGTGTGTCTGTCTGTGTGTGTGTGTCTGTCTGTGTGTGTGTGTCTGTCTGTGTGTGTGTCTGTCTGTCTGTGTGTGTCTGTCTGTCTGTGTGTGTATGTCTGTCTGTGTGTGTATGTCTGTCTGTGTGTGTCTGTCTGTCTGTGTGTGTATGTCTGTCTGTGTGTATGTCTGTCTGTGTGTATGTCTGTCTGTGTGTATGTCTGTCTGTGTGTATGTCTGTCTGTGTGTATGTCTGTCTGTGTGTATGTCTGTCTGTGTGTATGTCTGTCTGTCTGTCTGTATATGTGTGTATCTGTCTGTATATGTGTGTATATGTCTGTCTGTCTGTGTGTATATGTCTGTCTGTCTGTGTGTATATATGTCTGTCTGTCTGTGTATATATGTCTGTCTGTCTGTGTGTATATATGTCTGTCTGTCTGTGTGTATATATGTCTGTCTGTCTGTGTGTATATATGTCTGTCTGTCTGTGTGTATATATGTCTGTCTGTCTGTGTGTATATATGTCTGTCTGTCTGTGTGTATATATGTCTGTCTGTCTGTGTGTATATATGTCTGTCTGTCTGTGTGTATATATGTCTGTCTGTCTGTGTGTATATATGTCTGTCTGTCTGTGTGTATATATGTCTGTCTGTCTGTGTGTATATATGTCTGTCTGTCTGTGTGTATATATGTCTGTCTGTCTGTGTGTATATATGTCTGTCTGTCTGTGTGTGTATGTCTGTCTCTATATGCCTCTCTGTTTCTTTATGTCTGTGTCTGTATGAATGTATGTCTGTGTTTGCACGACAATGTAACTGTATGTGTAAATTGTATGACTGTGTTTGTTTGATTGTGTGCCTTTTATGACTGTGTGTCTGTATATCTTTGTGACTGTGTGCCTGAATAATTATGTCTGTGTGCTTGTATGGTTGTGTGTCTGTATGTTTGTGTATTTGTGAATGTATGTATTTTTGCCTGTATCCATGTCTGAAAAAAAAGAGAGATAGATAGGGGCTGAGGGGAAGAAAGAGACAGACTTGGGCTGGCGGGGAAGTAAGAAATACATAAGAGGGGTTGTAGGAGACACACTAAAGGGCACAAAGGGGCCAAAGGGGTAAGACATTGAAGAGGTTGGATATGCAACACTAATGGGGGCTAAGAAATTCAAAAGGGGGCTACGAGACACAGAGGTGAAGATGCATTGTTTATTTTTTGGGGAGAGGCGTGGGGTGGGGCGTCAAAATGCATCTTCGCCTGTGTAGTCAAAAATCCTAGCACCGGCCCTGATGATTATACTCACCAGAACAACTACAGCTTAGAGTGTCCCTTTAAATGTTAATGCTTAGAGCGAAGTTTGCATATAGCGTTAATGATGCCAAATGTGGCATCTATTATTAACAATGGGAATATGTGCATAAAAGACTCGGAAATTAGGAATAGAAAGCCAAACTTGAAAGGTTAGCACAAATCTATTTAGGAATGGAGTTTGAAATAAAGGGGCATTGTCACATCCCAGGAATTTTAAGTATTTGGTTTACTAATTGATATATATTTAACAAATCTGTATTTGTGAGCTGACAAAAATAAAATTAAATCTAGAAAGCTACACCAAATTATCCTGCTATTTGGTGCTTCCATCTTAGCTCTCTGTTAATCATTTTTCTAAGCTCTGTCCTTTAAAACTGGCAGTCAATCTAGAGGAAACTTACAGAGAAGAGGAGAAAGTCAACGTTGTTATTATTTCTTCTGTCATGTGCATTGTGTTCCCTGGATTTATCTGGTCTCAACTGGCTTATGATAATTTAAAAAAAAAAAAGATCATATTATGTAAAAGAAATTCACCTTTAAAGGACCACTATAGGCACCCAGACCACTTCAGCTCAATGAAGTGGTCTGGGTGCCAGGTCCATCTAGGGTTAACCCTGCAGCTGAAAACATAGCAGTTTCAGAGAAACTTATATGTTTCTAATAGGGTTAATCCAGCCTCTAGTGGCTGTCTCATTGGAGAAAATTTGAGAAATGCTTTCCTATGGACTGTTTGAATGTGCGCGCGGCTCTTGCCGCGCATACGCATTCAGCGCTGACATCGGAAGCGGGAGGAGAGTTCCCCAGCGCCAAGGGAGCCCGGCGCTGGAGAAAGGAAAGTGTTTAACCCCTTCAGCCCAGCGGGAGGGGAGCCATGAGGGTGGGAGGGACCTAAAAACCCTATAGTGCCAGGAAAATGAGTTTGTTTTCCTGGCACTATAGTGGTCCTTCAACTTGTGTTTCCCCTTCAAGGTTTTATTAAATGGTGTACATGCCGGAGAAGTTACATTTTCCTTTTTTAATTTATTTATTTTTTTAACCAAATACAAACACAGACCAAAGATATTAAATTTTACTTTTTATATCAAATTATTTCAGGAAATGAAAACTGGAGATGGTCAGATTCGAAGCAAGGAAGTTGATGAGGCTCTTGGAATTGCCAATGAGCAGATGGAAATGGCTGATGGCATGATACGGGAAATGATGAACATGGGCCACCAATGTGATGGTTATACTAGGAGGTAATCCTCTACACAAACATTTTACATGTGACCGAGGTCTGAAATGGCTCAAACTCATTTTATTTTTTAAATTTTGTAGGATGCTTCAGCTTCAGGATCAACAGCGTGCCCTTCATAAAGCAATTCAAAGTTCTCGCATGCGCAAAGGATCTCGGGGAGCAAGTGGTGGTGGTGGTGGTGGTGGTGGTGGTGGTGGCGGCTTTTCATCGCAGAGTGGGTCAGGATGGGATGATTACACAAAGCGCACCACTACAGAAACATTAAATCAGATACGACAACACAGGGTAAGTGAAGTTTAAAGATTGTCTCTTTTTTACTTTTTACTAAAGCTGCTCTGTTTTGTGTATGCTCCCATCTGCTGTGGTGAGGTCGGAAGAGCGACCTGTTTTTGTAACATTTGACAATGATATGACTGGCGTACAATGCATTTATAAGTGTTCGTTTAAACACAGGGCACACGTGAAGCATACGTTTGGTAATGGGGACACCTGTTCTTTAGGCAACTGAAAGGCTTCCTTTAATAACTGGGTTTCTAGGAAAATCGGGCTGTCCCTAATTCGATCACGATATATTTATCGGTTTTGACCATATACAGTGTCTGAACTTGGCTGAACTGCATTTTTCATGATTCTTATCTAGCTCTGACATAAGGCAGTGATGGTCAAAGGGATACTCTATCAACATAACCACTCTAATGTGTAGTAATGGCTATGGTGTTGGGAGACCCCTGGTACTGTCAGCTCTCAGCAAATTAATAATCCAAAGTACTTATAAATTTAAATTTCCATATCCGTGCAGACCAGGAGAGTGATCACACAATATAGCAAGTGTTAAACTGTTTATAAATGGCTTGACAGCTTTCTGTGAGACAAAACCAGGGAACTCCTGCTATTAAAACCTCTACAGTGAGCTGAAGTGGTTATGGTACTTATAATATCTTTTGAAGTACAACTGCAGTGACATTCTGCTGTAATTTTTTATTTTTTTTTATGGTTTCCCTTAAAAAAATCACATTGCATTCAAATTGTTATTACATTTTCTGATGTGAACGACTTCAGAAGAATACATTTCTAGCTTGTGTGATTGTGCCTTGTTGAAGCAAATTCTTGTTTCGGCTCTTAGCCAGAATGCACGACTCATATGTCTAGTCTGGCATTTGGTGGATTGTGAAGTTCTTAGTGGCTGTATGAGTTTTTAATTTCTTTTTCTTCTTGAACTGATGCCATTAACCCTCAGGTGTAGGTGTATCTTAGTATAGCATGTTTCTTCACAAATGATACGTTCCTCTTCTGAACATCCTTCTTATTTTGAATGAGATTTTGATTAAGTGGCACAACTTTCCACAGCTAGAAAGTGAATCTACTGTGTGTATACATACTCAATAACCACTTTATTAGGTATAATACTGGATAGGAAGCTAGGCTATTCTGCATAGTGCTGTTGAAAAGTATGATTATTCCAATTATTGTTGTCTTCTTGGCTGCTTGAACCAGACTTACCATTCTTCTTTGAAGTCTTAATACAAATGCATTTTCATTCACTCGCAGCACTTCTGTGCGCTGGATGTTTATAATTTCCCCCCACCATTCTTTTTGAAGTCTAAAGCGGTGGTTCCCAACCCAGTCCTTGGCACTCGAACAGTACAGGATTTAAGCATTTCCTGGGCTGCTGGTGTGGATTCAAGAGTTGGGAACCACTGCACTAAAACAGTTATGTGTATAAATGTCCCAGGATATCCACAGTACCTGAAATACTGAAACCTATTTTAGATTACAATTCTTCAACATTATGATGTTTTGGTTTGAACAGCAACTAAACCTCTTGACGTTGTCCATGTGCTTTTATACATTGAACACCTCTTCTAATGTTTTGCCCATTTGGGCAGTGGAGTGTTCCTCTAAACAAGGCCAGAAACATCCCAGCAAGACCGGAGATGTATTTATGAAAACCATGACATGCACTGTATTACTTTATTGATTTAATTTACTTATTTACCATTTGTAAGGCACCAAAATACACAATGCTGGACAGTTACTTATAAAATGTGAATGTCTGCGTCAAGGAATGTTCATCCGTAATCCGTGTGTGTGTATAAAAATATAAGACAAAGGAAATGTATTTGTTTTTTTGCTTTGTTTATAAAAAAATATATATTTTTTTCTCTTTACAGCGTCAGATGGAGCTTGTGGACTGGGGATTTGACGCAAATTCAGTTGAGCAGCAAATTAGCACTCACAGAGTGTTCCATAATGCTATTGCAGAATACCGATGGGAACTAGACAAAATCAAAGTTGATCTGGTAATTTCTACATGTTTTTGTTTTTTAAAATCTTTTCTATGACTTATGCAAGTTGTCAAATTTGTTAGCAATTGATTTGGTTACTTAGGGGGCATAAGGCCATTCCAACATGCTGTAGTGGTTATGATGGAGTGTTACTTTAATGTTCTGGTTTTATATCTAGTCTTTGAAAGACTGACAATACCTTCACCTCTTTTTACTGATCTACATTGTATACTGATCACATGCATAATCTTAGTGTTTGACCTTTGTGAATTTGTTAATGGTTAATTTTTATTTTTTTTCTATAGAGAGAAAAGGGAGCAATTTATCAAATAGAGGAGGAATACGATGCGTTATTGGTAAGAATGTTTATTTTCTTTTTCTTTTTTTTTTTCTTGTCTTCCCTTTTTCCTCTTCTCCTCACTTTTAACTCTCCTCTCAAAATCTACTGAAACATTAATGCATCTACTTATATACCATAATGTATGGCAATTGCCATTCTTATCTCGTAAAACAAAGATTGTTTGTTTATATTGCAGAAAGCATCTTTTGAAAGAATGGATCAACTGCGGCAGCTGCAGAACATCATCCAAGCGACCTCCAGAGAAATCATGTGGATCAATGACCGTGAGGAGGAAGAGCTGGTGTATGATTGGAGTGACCGGAACACTGATATCCCGAGAAAGCAGGAGGCCTTCTCTGTAAGTTAGTATATGGCTGTCCAGAGGACATTGGGTCATTTGAATACTGTGCAGCTTTGAATGCAAGTTCAATTTTTAAAATATTTTCTGGGGACTTACCTTTTGGCAGCAAAGCCATTGTGTTCAGATGTAGTGAATTGTGCTACTTTGTAAAATTTCTCAGCATTTGCAAATCTTTTTTCAATTCACTACAGTTTAATGAATACATTTTGTTTACTTAAAATTCAAACTATAAATACCCTTTTTATCGATGAAAACCCAATGCTGTTTTTGTTTTGCTCTTTAGTTGTTCTTATTATTAAATCTTATTGTTCTTTTAGTTCCTTCATTTCTTACTCCCCTCTGTCCTATCCCCAAAAATCTTTTATTATAATAATTAGAAGTCTTGGAAGCGCAGCTTCAAGGCAAGTCTCCAAGCCCTCTTGGTATGGGAGCTGGGACTGTTACTTTCTGGCTCTCATACCCAAACATACCATGATGCCAATTGTGCATTCGCAGTGCCGTTACAGTCGGACATAAAGAATTATTGTATTCAATTATTCTCTATAAGAGAACCATAGACACATTGATACATAGCCGCAAGTGCCGCACATGTGCCTATTGTCCCCAGTGTTCCTCTGAGGAGCATTGGATTGGACTGTCATCCTGAATGACTTCATACAAGGAGAAGGTCACAGCGGCGCCAAACAAGACTTGACTCTTTAAAGAAGGAAAGTACATTTATTTGTTTTTCGTTTGGTTTTCAAACACACTGGGGAGCCCTAAAACTAATGAGGGACTTTAAAACTGTCGCGTTAGGAATACAGGTATGTGTTCCTAACCCTACAAAGTCCTTTTATGTTGACATGTGTATAGCAAGAGAATTCAAAGTATTCTAATCATCTCCTAACACTTACACATATCTAAAGTTGATAAAATCACTTTGACGCTTGCTGGGCAAAAAATATTAAGGGCCGTTTTGGTGCCTATAAATACTCTCCGTTCTAGCTTGTAAAAACAAGTTGGACTTATTTTGTGTATCTTGATAGAGCTACTAACCTTTGTTTTGCAGTTTGTCAGTCTTTAAGCACTCTGCAGATTTAGTTTTTCTTCATTATTCCATTTTGCAAAAGAGTCTGCTCTAGATGATCACTTTGCTTTTTCTTCCCACCTAGAAACTCATGAGTCAGTTGGAAGTTAAAGAAAAAGACCTCAACAAAGTCAAGCAGGAAAGTGACCAGCTGATCGCCAACCATCACCCAGCATCCGATAAGATTGAGGTAAGTGTATACTAAACAGAAAATTTTACACCCGAAATAGACTTGACCTGTGGAACCATGGTGTCCGTTTGTCGCCAATAAACGTTTGTCAATAAAAAGTTTGTTGATGGGAAAAAACATTCAGTTTCCTGTCAAACCCACCTTGTAGCAGAATGGTGAGAAACCTACCCCTTTCTTAAGAAAATATAGCACTATTATAGAGCTCTGTTTATCGAGCTTGAAGAGTTTAAATACCTGATGGACTTGACTGTGACATATGAAGAATGAAACTTGACCTACAAGACCTCTTACCACAGATGTTTACAGTATCATACGCTCTATCATACTAGCAATTCATGCTGTTCTTTAACCCCTTAAGGACCAAACTTCTGAAATAAAAAGGAATCATGACGTGTCACACACGTCATGTGTCCTTTTTTTTTTTTTTTTAATTCTTTATTTATAGTTGTGCATGACATAACAACGGGCTTACGTAGCCACGACAGCTGACGTAGGCGGCAAGCATCAAAACAATATATACATGGCATAGAAAAACATACTGCACAATTTTATATTTTAAGAAAAGAAAAAACATAGACAGCGGGTGTGTATGACCCTCTGTAGTGGAGCTTTCCTGGCCGACCAGCCCCTTTATTTATTTATGCGTTCAGTGATTCTTGTCGGCAGGCCAAGGGCGACTCCCCTAGCATACACAGGTAGCCTTAACCTAACTGCATCTGTAAACATGAGCTATACAGGTGGTCAATGACAACCCACTCTCGTATCAGAGGCTGTCGTAGTGATCCCCCGAGATCTGGATGGTTATGCCAGCTGCCATTCGTCCCTTCGCAGAGATAATCAGTACGTTACATGTAGCCTGGGGCATATCATGCAGCTTTAGTGCATACGGGCCTAAGAGCAGCAGTAGCGCGTGCCCTCCCCTAGCAAGGAGGCCCCTGTGGTGAGTGGGGCTCCCGATAGGGCCTAGCCCATGCACAGCAGTAGTGACTACGTCTCCCGGGTAGATCCCACCCAGCAGCCTCTGGCAAATATATGCTAACCATAAAAATAAAAACAAAGAAAAGGGGGAAAGAGAGAGGTCAAAGATAGAAGGGTAGAAGGGTAGGGCGTGGGGCGGGGTGGGGCGGGAGCCATTAGGGGCCCACTGTCGTCAGTCTAAGTAATCGCAGTTGTCGATACCGCTGCCGGTCCTAGCACCAGGGGCTATTTTCCCAGGGCGCCCAAATTTTTTGGAATTGTGTCTGCGTTCCTCTAACCCGTGCCGTCAGGTCATCCATCACGTATACCTCTCTTATTCTGTTAAGTACCCCCGCTATGGCCGGCGTGGTCTGTTTAAGCCAATCAGCCGCCACTGCTCTCCTAGCTGCCAGTGTAAATTTATGAATGAGTTTTTGTTCACGTCTCGTCCACCCATTTACTGTTCGACTGAGCAGGTATAGCCACGGGTCCCAGGGAGGGGGTCTGGAAAATACCTGGGCCATCATATCTCTAACCTGTTGCCAAAAGCGTACCATCAGGGGGCATTCCCACCACATGTGGATATAGGTCTCTTTCATCCCGCAACCCCTCCAGCAGAAGTCTGTAGGACACTTTCTCATGTGGCATAGCTTAACCGGGGTTGTATACCAACGAAACAGCGTCTTAACTGCTTGCTCCTGCATCGTTACGCACACAGAAGATCTATGATTGGCTTCCCAGATCTCCTGCCATTCCACCCCCTCTAGGTGCTCCCCTAAGTCCCTCTCCCACTGGTCGATATAGGCCATGTCGCCCTGTCATGTGTCCTTAAGGGGTTAATATACTACGCTCTTACAAAACTTTGTCTATTGGATCTTAGAATAATATGTAATTTTACCAACTTTGGATGTGGTTAGTATTCTGTTTGTAGAATAATGGCTATTCCATAACGATGTGACCTGTTCCATGAATTACTATGGTGAAACATAAGTACGGTAATAATGGATCTTCTATCGATAGTTTTGAATTATAGAAGGGATGCATTTCTGAAAAAGATTTCAGATCCTGCAAATTTATAATCAGTCAGAAACCGTCCTTCTTGAATTTATTTAACAAACATTGCCACTATGGGGGTATGCACATTCTAAGACCCAATTTTAAAGTATTTTCTCTACATTTGTATTGAATAAATGTTCTGGCAGCTGGGTCCAATTCTAAATGTGTCATGATAACCTGCTTGTGGTCACTTATGCATGGGAAAATTCCGCATATACTTGCAGAACATCTCAGGAAGATACAAAGTGTTTCAAAATTCCGTGCAGGGGAGTGTATTTTATAGTTTTCATCTGCACATCCTACCTCATTGAACCCTTTAGAAGGGAGTAGAAAAGAAAGTGTATGGATCTATAGGGCAAGAAGACTGAATGATGAGAGACTTGGCAATAAGGCTAAACTTTCACAAATGCTCACTTGTTTGGCTTGGAGGAATGGTGACTATCTTCTCCCAGATTCAAAAGAGATGTAGTTCTTTAATTCTTCATTCAGGTAGAGGGAAAGACCTTCTACTTTCGTTGTGATCTTCTCAAGTAATAACAAAATAGAGTATGTGCTTAAATGCTTATTGAATAGCAACGTCTTTATATATTTTATCTCTATATATGAGGTAAATAGTGAATACTAGTATAACCTATGTCATACAAACCTTTTACAAGCTCCTAATCAAACAATATTTTATTTGATATCCATTCGCTTTATTAATATAACAGACTTTCTATAGCAATGCTGTTCCATGAGACTTAAAACTTTTTGTTCCCTGTCCCTTTCAGGCATACATGGATACACTACAGACTCAGTGGAGTTGGATCCTACAGATTACCAAGTGCATTGACGTTCACCTGAAAGAAAATGCTGCGTATTTTCAGGTAAGTTATTCTGCTTGTACTATATTCCTGTATTTTTTATTATTTTTTTTTAAGATTCTTTATTTGTATACTTTCTTTGTAATTATAACAATGCGATAAAGTCAAGACAGGGTTCAGAATTGCGCTACAATGCAGAACCAACAACTGTTATAATAAAAACTAAATGAGAAACAATTTGACGGTTGTACTGACTGCGTGAGTTGAGGGTCAGTCAGGTTCCTCAGGAAGAGGAATGTTTCCATCCATTAGCAAGGGCTCCTTTAGGGACTAGAAGACTGGCCCTGACCACAGCCCCTCTAGGGATATTGACAACCTGGCCTCTGCACATGGGCAGTCAAGCTTGTGGGGTATTGTTATGGGGGAGAAGGCTTCAAATATTGCTACGGGGTCTAGCGGTGGTAGGAGTAAGTGGTGTTTTGATCGTACCCCGTAAAAATGTATGGTTATGTAGAGCTGGTTAGTTCTTGACAGTGTAATGTTATATGTGGGAAAGAGAGGAAAAGACTGAGTGGAAGGAGTGAAAGAGAGAGGAAGAGAGAGAGATGCTGACCCTTGAGCAGCCAAAATTAAGACAGTGTGACCAAGCGTTCATAGCCAAGGCCCCAGACCTGGAGTGGAAGTTGGAAGATACCTTTTAAGTGTTGTAGAGTATTGGTAAGAGAGAATATTATCTGAGTTAATCAGACGTTTACCAAGGGAGTGAGGGGTCTTCATTGAGCCAGGTGTCCCAAGTTTTATGAAACTGTCAGCTTGTTCATATCTTGTAGTTGCTTTTAATAGCCTTTTGCATAAATATTGAGTAGATGCAAGGTAGCATTTTGAGCTTTTCTATACATTATTCATGTTGCTCTGTAATAAATCTAGGATATGTAGCAATGGCTACTTAACTAGTGTTAAGTGCAGACTGAGTAGTTGGTTAATTGATTAAATCTACTGACCTCCTAGCAAACACTAAATATTTTTTTCTTCCAAACTACTGTGTAATCTATTTCTGTGAATCATGTAATGGCATAAATTAATGCTTTATTTACCCACCACCACCCCAGTTTTTTGAAGAGGCACAAGGGACAGAAACTTATCTGACGAACCTCCAAGACACCATAAGAAAGAAGTATCCTTGTGACAAATCTATGTCACTGCAACGTGTCCTGGAAATGATAAAAGACCTAGAGGTAAAATAATTTGGATTTCAATAAAAAAATATATATATCAATATATATAAAAAATATTTAACCCCCTGCACTCCAATCAAAGTAGTAAATACCTGGTGCTCTGGTTGCTAGATAATATAAATTGAAAAATTACAGGCCAAGGTGTGTCCTGATGAAAGCTCCTTAGTGGAGCTGAAACGTTGATGTACTTATCAGAATAAAGAAGATTTTTATTTGGAAAAACTTGGAGTGCCGGTATTTTTTCACTATATATATTATATATATATATTTTTTATATACAATTATTTTTTTTACAAGTGAGAGATTTTATATTTATATATATATATATATATATATATATATATATATATATATGTGTGTGTGTGTGTAATCTCACTTGTAAAAAAAATAAATTGTATATTTGCTATGTTAATGCATTTCTATTATATCATCATAGTTACTGCAATAAAAAGCTGACTTATTTCCAATTAATGTTCGTACTTTTTATTTTTTTTTCAGAGAGAACGAGAGAAAATTAATGAATATAAAAGACAGGTGCAAAATCTGGTAAATAAATCCAAGAAGATTGTGCAACTTAAGCCACGCAACCCAGATTACAAGAGTAATAAGGCCATTGTCCTCAAAGCTCTCTGTGACTACAAACAAGACCAGGTAATTACTGTGAGGGTTTCTTTGCTCTAATCTAGGAACTGCATGGTAAGAGAGTGAGGGGATTAAAAATGTAATCTGAACTTTTAAAGAAAGGGAATGTGGGAGAATGAGGGGGGCACTGCATTCCAGTGAAGAAATGTTGACTTAAGGAGAATGCAGCTTTAAATAAAACCAGTATGTGGACACTTCTGTTATCCGGAATAATAAATTGAACTAATTCAAGATTAGAGAATGTGTTTAAGTGGTTCAGCCTGTGTGTGTGCTATGGAGCAGATACAAGTAGCCTAGATAAGATGCATTCACGATCATGGTAAAGAGACCCTATGAGTTAGAATGGTTGCTGACCTTTGAAAGCCTTAAAAATGTACACAAAATGGAATAAAGAAAAAGATACTTGAATCTGAATTTGCAGAATTTGATCAAAATCTGTAACTTTAGTTCAGCTATAAATATAATTTGAATTGGTAAAAAGGCATGCATTTATTTACAAATAGAATCCATAGCATGCAAAATCGTTTTATTAGTGTTTTCTTTTCTGAAATTAAGGCGCAAGTAGCTACTGTACAGGAATAATGTTATCGGTTTGTGATGTATTGTAGAAAGTGATACACAAGGGAGATGAATGTCTCCTGAAAAACAACTCCCAACGCAGCAAATGGAATGTGACTGGCCCTGGTGGCCTTGACATGGTTGTACCTTCTGTCAGCTTGATTGTTCCACCCCCAAATCCTGGAGCAGTGGATCTATCCACCAAGTAAGTTTCCAGCTCTGTTTTTGTCATTTAACACATACGTACTGTACCTTCTACATAAGACATACAGGGTTATTTACTCAAGTGAGAATTCAGAGTGAATTTAAAAATTTAAGGCCAGAGTAGCCAAAAATGAAAGCACTTTAGTCAATTGCTCTGAAATTAAAGGGACACTCCAGGCACCCAGACCACTTCTGCCCATTGGAGTGGTCTGGGTGCCAACTCCCACCACCCTTAATGCTGCAAGTGTTATTATTGCAGTTTTTATAAACTGCAATAATTACCTTGCAGAGTTAAGTCCTCCTCTAGTGGCTGTATATCAGAACACAAAAAGGGTTATAAACGACGCTGGACGTCCTCTCGCTATGCATGAGGACTTCCAGCGTTGCCGAAATCCCTATTGGAAAGCATTTAATGCAAATAATGCTTAAATAATGCTTTCCTACGGGGAGTTCTAATGCGCGCGGCCATTGCCACGCATGCGCATTAGGTCTCCCCTGCTGGCTGACGTCGGGGGGGTAGAAGCGTTGGCAGAGCCTGACCCAGCGCCGAGGGACATCGGCGCTGGATTCAGGTAAGTCACTGAAGGGGTTTTCTGGTGCAGAGAATAGCCATAAAAAGTAAATAAACACAGGAGAGTAAATAAGCTGGTTAAACCCCTTAAGGCCGTTACGGCGTTCTATGTCGTCCCCATTCTAATGGGCTTTAAAGCCGTTGCGGCGGCATAGAACGCCGTAATGGCTTAAGCCCCCAGGAGGTCCGCGGTACTTACCTCCACCACGATCCTCTTTGGGAGGACTGCTTGACAGCCCAGGCAGCCCTTCCCTGGCAAATCAGGCCCCCAGGGGCCATGTGATCGCTCTCAAAGAGCGATCACATGGCCCCCTATAGCTGGCTGTGGATCTGCCAGCAGGGAGACTGTCTGGGCTGTCAAACAGTCCCCCTGCTGGTGGGAAGTATAAAAAAAATCATTATTAAATGTGTGTGTGTGTGTGTATGTATATATATCTATATCTATATCTATATCTATATCTATCTCTCTATATATATATCTATCTCTCTATATATATATATATATATCTATCTCTCTCTCTATATATATATATATATATATCTCTCTATATATATATATATATATCTCTCTATATATATATATATCTATATCTCTCTCTCTCTCTCTCTATATATATATATATATATATATATATATATGTAACGTCATATTTAGTGTATTTTAAAATAAATATAAGTACATATATTAGTACTAAAATACACTTAGAATGAAGTTACATATATATATATATATATTATATTTATATCTATATGTATAATTACAATAATAAATAAAATAAAAAATGTTTACATTAAAATAAATTGTATATACATATGTAATTTCATTCTAACTGTACTTTGTTATTAATATATACTGGTAACAAAATACACTTAGAATGACATTCTATATATATATCTATCTATATATAAAATACAAATAACCGCAAATATATGTATGTAGATAAATATATATAATTACATTAATGATTACATGAGTATACATGTAGAATTTAAATGTATATATATTAAAATTCTACGTGTATATTTAAGTAATATTAACATAATTATGTGATTTTATTAATTAAAATTTGATTGACATGCTTGACAACCCAGGCAGTAAGTGCAGAGAATTTAATTCGCAAGCACTATATTTAACCCTGTAACTTTCCAAGACCGCATAAAACCTGTACATAGGGGGTACTGTTTTATTTGGGAGACTTCACTGAACACATATTAGTGTTTCAAAATGGTAAATTGTATTATGATATTTTTAGTAAAAGTTAAGTTTTGGTTTTTTTTGTTGCATTTTTCTCACATGAACGGCACTTTAACCCCTGAAGGTACAACTGTGTGTGGACACTCCTGCCTTAATAACTTAAATGTACTTAAAGGGACACTATAGTCACCATCTTAATGTGGTGGTTCTAGTGACTTTAGCTTTTTACATTGATGCCTAGTAACACCTCTAATGGTAGTCACTAAGAGGGCCTTTAGAAGTGCTTCCTAGTCCAGTGCTGCACAGACAATGCTCTGCATGGAGACACTGAACATTCTCCATATATATGCATTGATTCAATGCATCTCAATGAGGACGTGTTGATTGGCACTACAAATGGGCAATAGCCTCCCGTAGGAAAGCATTGTATTAGCTGAAATCCTAAAGATTGATACCAGCCATGGAGGCAGAGCCTGGCAGGGCCAACTGGCTTTGGAGAAAAGGTGAGTAAAAACTATTCAGAGCAGGGTCGGTCATCCAAAATGCTACATCAGGACTATAGTGTCAGGAGTACATTACATATTCCTGACACTATAGTGTTCCTTGAAGTTGTTGTTGAGGTAGGGGTGTTGCTTTACATGTAAAAAAAATTAAATAAATATAAAAATCCAGCACACTCACTTATCCACTACAGCAACTTCAATGTTGACAGATTGTATTAGTTTTTTTTAAAAACACCTAATCTAGGCAAAAATAATGGGGGTTTAGTTACATTATATGATCATACAATTGCTTAAGCCTGCCACAATGTCAATGTACCCCATCTCAGGTGAGTGCAGCCCCCTGTTTTTATTTATTTATTTATATTTTTAGAAGTGGGTCATACCCATAGGTGTGGACAGCACATTTAATTAGCTTGTCCATATATATATATAGGCACAAGCTAATTAAATGTGCTGTCCACACCTATGGGTATGACCCATTTCTAACAACATCAGGCACACAATCAATGTAAGTGCTAGCTAGATGGCCCCATTTCACTTGTAAGGTTCAGTAATGTCTGACACTCTTGTAAAAGAGAACTTGCATGATAGATGTGGTCAGTTTTTTCACTAAGATGACAAGTTGTAAGTCTGGCAGAGGGGAGAACAGAATAAGAGATTTTTCAGGACCGTTTACATTCGGGCTTTGATTTTGGAACTCTTCTTCTGATCTGTTTCTTCTCATCTGAAATTTTAACCTTGTGTGATCTGTTAGATCAGTGAATTAGCAGTTGTGTTTAATGTGTTTTCAGGATTGAGCAGTTCTATGAGGCTATATTGAGCCTATGGAACCAGCTTTACATCAATATGAAAAGCTTGGTGTCGTGGCACTATTGCATGATCGACATTGAGAAGATCAGAGCTATGACCTTGGCTAAGGTATGGAAATGTGGTTACCACTGATAAACCATTTTGTTCTATTTGTTTTGTAGAGTTTATTGTTGTGGTGCTTTTGATGGTTTAACTGAATATTTAATCATACTGAATTCATTATTGTAGCTCAAAACCATGCGTCAAGAAGACTACCAAAGGGTTGTTACAGATTTGGAATTGCATTATCAAGAGTTTTTGAGAAACAGTCAAGGTTCAAACATGTTTGGAGATGAAGAAAAGCGGAAAATGCAATCTCAATTCAGTGAGGCGCAGAAGCATTACCAAACATTGGTAGTCCAGCTCCCAAGCGTTCACACTAAAGTGACAGAACATACTGTTGTACAGAGACAAGCACCAGTAGTCACAGGTCAGTTCACACTGCTAATATTAAATATACATTTCTCGGCATGAGTAATTGTCTTTCAAGGACACCTGTTATAACAATCTAACTTAATCTTAAATGAAATACAATCACATTTTAGAATGCCATACCAATAAAGGCAAAAGTGTGGTAGAATTTGATAGTTGTGGGACCATGAAAATCTACTTTCATCATAATATCAGAAGGGTCCTAGTGGTTATCACCATTTCCTTTTTTTTTTTTTTTTTTTTTTAGAGCAGCCAAACTGTAACTATTAATTTGTTTCCAGTTTTCTGCGTATATGTTTGCTTACAGGACTGAGCAATGTATAAAGAAGTATATGCAAACATTTGTTTTAAGTTGCCTTTTCCAACGGTCATTTTGCATGCATTTTTTTTCGCATGAGGGCCAGACTAACCTTTTTATGAAGTAACACCGCTATTGCTACCCACAGATTCCAAAACTGCTCGAACTGTACAAACTGATGTCAGTGCAGTGGCTCTGTCCTTATTACCCTGCAATTTAAAACATTACTGCTCTATAGAAACTGAAATCTTTACATTATACAGTTAAGCACACCTTTAGCTGCTGTAGTCCAGATAGCCACTAGAGGCTCTTTGGAGAGTGTTGAATTCAATGCTTTCCTGTGAGAAGCATTTGGATGCATGAGCAGCACTCTCTGCGCATGCGTGTCAGTTTTCAATGCTTCCCTACCTAAAACTACTTTGCAAATCGTGCACTATATTGTTAGGAATACAGATTTCTACTTAAAAAGAGAAAAATTTCCTTTTTTTTTTTTCCTTTCTTTTTTTTCTTCAATTTTTCTTCTTTATTTCTACAAGGTGAGCGCAGAGAAATAAGCAGTAGCTCCACTGTAGTGGTGGATGGAAGTAGTAAAGAGATCGACCGGGATAGGGAAAAGCAGGAGAACTGGCTGCTACTTGAGCTACAGAAGATCCGGAGAAGACTTGAAAGCCATGAGACTCGATTTTTGCAAAGAAACATCTACAATGTTGACCAGGAAACCTACAGAGATTTAGGACACAGAATAAATGACTTTGAGGTATGTCCAGAATAATCTGATAACCTATGTTTTTACAAGGTCTTTAAAGTTAAACTATTGCTTTAAATGGCTGAACATTAAAACGCTTTAATCAAGAATGCTTTATTACTATGGATTACTGTGTGTATTTCTCTGTATCCAGTGCACAACAGCACAACTTTACAGGTTTTTTTTCTCTCAAGATCATAAGTGGTTATAAACAGGGTCTCCCATCTTCAGTCAATATCATTGTGAAAGATCTATTCATTTAATAGATACTTTACTAAAATGTAAAAAGAGAAATATTAAAAAGACAAAGTATAGAATGGTGCCACAGTACTTTGATAGCCATCTCTATAACAAAGTTTAACCACTGACTGTAAGTAATTGTGCTTGTGACTTGTAGTATAAATATTCAGCATACACATTGCATTTGTTTATCGTCTTGTTCTTTGCTTTTTATAGACTTTGCGAGGAGAGGGCCAAGGACTCTCTTCAAACTTCAACATCGTAAGAGAGACCATGATGAACTTAAAAGGTTCAGACAAAGCTTCATACTTGCAGTCGGAGCTCAATGTGCTCTTAAAGAAAATGGAGAGCATCAATGGGTTTTCTGTGGAGCACTTGGATAGGTATAATGAAATCTCTCTTCTAGAATGTTTCTACATTTGTAAAATTGCTTTGAACCTGCTGATTCAACAATCCTTCCATAAAATGACTAAATCTAATACAGCAAGCATGTCAAACTCAAAGGCTAACACAGGCCAAATAAGCAAGGTTTACGTTTATGTGGGCCCCAAAAAAACGAAAAACTTCAGTTTTCATAGAAAGACGAGTTTATTTTGAAAAGTACAGTATAAAAAAGTCACCTGACACTGGACGTCCTCCCGCGCATAGGACTTCAAAGTAAGCAAAAGAGCGAATTTATTTTAAGGAGACGTGCATTTGCATATCCCTAATGTTTCAGTCCAACTACCTTGACATATTAAGAAAAGTTTGGTAATGGGACTGAAATGGTGAATGTATGCTGTTGCGAAAAAGAAATTACATTATTGTGTTGATTTTGAAGTCCTATGAGTGTGTTCTTCACCCTGGCTGAGATAATTAAACTTGATGATCTCAGCCAATCCAATGCGCATTGGGAGACTGTTGTGCATGTGTGGCAAAACGCTACACGGCTAATCAGCATCTCCATGGGGAGTATTCAGCGCCCCCATGCAGACCCAATCTAATACATTGCCCTATCTAACACACTTCCCCCAAATCCAATACACTGCCCCCTCCCCCCAATCTAAAACACAGCCTTAATTTTATACACTGCCCCCCTCCCTCCTCCAATTTCCAGTTCCAGATGGCATTGCGAACAGAAGGGAAAGGGGAGTGGCTGCTCTGCAAACAGCCAGCCACCCTGCGCACTGTAGTGCTGCAGGATATGAATTCACATGCTGTATGCGCATATCCGGTGTCCGGCATGGATTAATGCTTAACAATCTTGTATTCGTTTAAGCACGTGATCTACCGTGGTAGGGCAGACAGGAAAGATCTTTCCTGTCTTGTGGCTGGTCACAGCCACAGCACAAAGCGATAAGTTGAAACAAAAAATGTGGATGAGACCAACGTTGCCGCAACACCAGGTTTTTGTAGTATCGTTGGTATCCGGTAGGTTCTTAGTGCATAGATAGGAATCCAAAGATCAAATGGTTAGTAGGGTTTAGATCCTGGTGCTGGACTTTTCCCAATCATAGAAAATATCTCACAATATCAATACAATAGTCCACACACAGGGTTGAGCCCTATTGTCCATAGAAAAAAATATTGGTATAAAAAAAAATAATATAAAGCTTTGATGACTTTTTGCTAAAAATGTTTTAATTGTTAAAAAAAAAAATGTCTAGGTGAAATTACATTTGTACTATTACAATAGAACTTGGAATTATTGACATGTTTAATTTTGGGTTTGCAAATAATGAAGAAATATTTTGTAACTGGAGATTAAAAAACAAACCATATGAGCATAGATAAATTTGATGATTCTATTTTTTGAAGACCCATTGGCTTCATAAATGCCATAATATCTGTAAGAACGTGAAATGAGAAACCATTTTCTTAAGAAAGAATAAACTGTCCATTTATATTTCCTGAAACAGGACAATTTAATTACAGGAGAAACCCAATCTATTTTTTTTTCATGGCCCATTGCTTTTTGAAAGGATTACTACTAAATATTCGTTTTTACAGCAAAAACAAAAACATTAGATTTCTCACTTTTTCTAAATTGATTTTGTGATATTTTTTTTCCTCCCATGCAGCCCCACCCATACTAATGCTTTCCATATTTAATTTCTACGTATCAGGCTTCAGGCTTTGAGAATTCTCCTGCAGAACATCCTTCAGATTGAAGATCTGATTAAGGTTTATGAAGCCCGGTTGACAGAGGAAGAAACCATTTCACTGGACCCTGCAAAGGTTGAAGCTTATAGAAGTGCATTGAAAGTAAGAACGTTTTATGTTTTTAAACCAGTGAATAATTGCAAAGAAGGCTCCATTGCTTTTGGTATCGGTCTTTGCCTCTTACCAGTGGAAATGGTGAAACACCCAGGAGCATTTAAACCAAAGTACCCTTTCACACCTTTTTAAAATAATGTGCAGTGCATCACACAAACATGATCAGCTTCCCATGTACTTGGTAACAATCAATGGGAACAACTTATATACATGTTTTGTTGCTGCATTTACTTTTTTTTTAAAGAAAATATAGCACAATCTATATAATGGATTAATGGATTAAACTCTGCACCATTAACACGACAGCATTCTCTAGTGGTTATGATTCAAGGAGTACCCTGGCATGCAGAGTAAGTAGTCCATCTGTATTTGAACACTTGCTTAATTGACACTAATATCTGGATCCCTCCGGTATCTCCAGTGTGGCCTCCTTTTCAAATCACATATATATATATATATATATATTTATATATATATATTTAAATATTGTGGAGTTATTTTGAAATATATATTTATTTTGAAAATATAATCTATATATTTTTGATTTATTTTTTTTGTCCTTATATTGACAAAATTCATTGACTGACATTTTTGGCCAATGAACACTATCGAAACATAAGTGAAGTTGTTGTCACTACAGTGGATATTTGGATTTCTGCATTAGCAAGTTCAGAAAAGTAGGCCAGAGTGGAGGTGTCTTGGAGATCAAGGTAATTGTCAAGTCATCTGAAAATGGTTTGACTACTTAACATGGAACGGCATCAGGGAACTCCTGACACCATAACCTCTACATATTTCTGTAGTGGTTGTGATCCATAGACTGCCCCTTTAATATGGGTGGTTAAAATCTACAGTGGATTGTTGAAGTAATAAACTACAATAAAGACATTAGACCCATTAACTAACAATACCTTATTAAAAAATAATATGCAAAGAGTAAGACGCAAGACAAAATATTCAGAATTCGCCCTGTCAGTCACCCAGTGAGATGGTCTCCGTTGTGTTTTAGTTCACTTTTGCCATTCCCAACCAAATCAGTGCACTTGGCATATCAGCCTGGTGACACACAGGTGGCCCAGAACCAGGAAAGCCTCCTTTTTAAGGTCTACACAGAGGAACAGCCAATATCCCAAATAGACAGTGTAGAAGAAGTATTCAGAGTGGGCAACCAGCTATAGGACAAGCCATTGTCCTATAGGACACTGCCCCTTTAATATGGGTGGTTAAAATCTACAGTGGATTGTTGAAGTAATAAACTACAATAAAGACATTAGACCCATTAACTAACAATACCTTATTAAAAAATAATATGCAAAGAGTAAGACGCAAGACAAAATATTCAGAATTCGCCCTGTCAGTCACCCAGTGAGATGGTCTCCGTTGTGTTTTAGTTCACTTTTGCCATTCCCAACCAAATCAGTGCACTTGGCATATCAGCCTGGTGACACACAGGTGGCCCAGAACCAGGAAAGCCTCCTTTTTAAGGTCTACACAGAGGAACAGCCAATATCCCAAATAGACAGTGTAGAAGAAGTATTCAGAGTGGGCAACCAGCTATAGGACAAGCCATTGTTGTGTTTATGTTTTATCCATTGTTTCTTGCTCATTCTGCTATTTTATAGTCATCCTACGTCAGTCATCCTACTTAAAAGTGATAATCTGTATATAGACTGCTTGGGAATTTGTCTCCTCTCTCGTGCACACGTAGAAGAAAGCTGCTTGGTGTATTGGTGGTACTGTAAGGCCTTGGAACTTAGATTTAATTTGTTAATGGAACAAATGAACTTGTTTGATCTACAGAGTGTGTGAAAACCTACATGTGGAGCAACACTGTTTAGAATGCAGTTCTGCAACATATAGTTCACATAGTTTAAATTAACCAAAGCGCCTATTTATGTTTGGATTTTTTTTACCCAGATTGCTTTACAAAATTTCCATGCAGCCATGTATGTACACACCGTAAAAAGTTTGTTTTGTAGGATGACACCTTTTCATTGTGCTGCTTATGTTTCTTATTATACATCCAGAAAATGAGAATGGAACTGGATCAGAAGAAAGCTCTTCTGAAAAATATGGATACAGAAATGAAAAGTGTACTGAAAATAAATGACCATGTCTCTCAAACCTATCCCTACTGTGAAGTGGATATCGCCAAGTTCTCTGACAAGGTCAACCAGCTGACTGACCGCTGGCAGAGGATTGAAAAGGAGATTGATGACAGGTAAGCCGGAGCAGCTACATGCCATTATTACTGGTTGGATTGATTTATAACCTAGCTGAAGCCCAAGTCATCCTCTCCCAAGCTGTGAATTTACGTGATATTTGCAGATGTTCTGTTTGCGTATCTGACAATTAGTTTCCTTTGCCTTCTTCTGTGTGGTGTATAGGGGCAATTCCTGGCAAAAGAGGTCCCTACAAGAAGAGAGAGGGAATGGCCTGAAATATGTGCTCCTATTTACCATTTTAGAGGGCCCAAGAGAGGGCTGAGCTAGTTGAGAATGCAAGGTTTTGGCTGATATTTTTAAAAAGTCACTTTATAATTTGCATATAGCATCCTGGGGAAAATGTTTGTTCACCAAGGAGTACATAATATGGCATTTTGACGGTTTAATTTAGGTAGAACATCGCTTACCAGTAAAAGTAATTGTCGAACGTGATTCTTGAAAACAGATGTATGTGATGTTCAGGACATTGCTCACATACAATAGATGTATTATTTGAACATGCTGAAAGTGCCAGAATTTTATTACATTTTTTTAATAAAATGTATTAACAGGTCATGGGAATTAGAAAAACAAGGCAAGCAACTGAGAAATTACCGAGACCTGCACCAGGCATTAAGCAAGTGGATCAGTGATACCAAGCACAAGCAGGACACATTGGAATCTTCCAAACTTACAGATTCCACTGCTGTTGCCAGATACTTAAATGAACAAAAGGTAAAAATGCCTATTCTATTTATCTGTAAAATAGGTTCCTTGTATTTGGTGTATTCTTTTTCAGAACAAATTAAAGTGTTTTTAAGAGGGAAAAATTAAGTAACTGTATAGAAAAAAGTTAAATTCTGCAATTTAACACATTTTCAGTTGTTGAAGATTTAGTATTTGTCCCTACTCGGAATACTTTTTTTTTTTTTTTATTAAAAAAAAAAAAAAATAAATTCTACTTAAGCCTACAAAAATGGATGTGTTGCCCTTTGATTGAGCAGGCACGCAGGCACATAATCCATGTGTGAAAACCTGACTTCCATCGTGTAATAGTAAAATATTTTGTATGCAGTGGCAAATAAGGTTTGAGCTAGCTTATTTAAAAAGTTACTTTCTATTAAGCATCAATAGAATGTTTTCTACAGTAAAGCATCTGTGGTAGTAAGGCCTTTAACGTGCACAAAGGTTGATACAGTGCTGAAAATTCAGAAATTTCAAGATAAAATGTTTGAGTGTGTGTGTGATATATTTATTTTTTTCATATTTTATTTTACAGAGTTTGAATGTAGAAATTCAGGGTAAACGAGACAAAGTGGAAGAGGTCATGAAAACTGCAGATCTGTGTGCTTCATCCATCAAGGTAAAATACAATCTAAACATCCATATATATCTATCTCATAAGGTTTTTGCCACAGTGGTTAGATTTAAAGAGCAAAAAAGATTGAAATATACTCAGTGGTATAATTGAGATTCTTACAAGAATTAAAGAATTAACATAACCCCTGCAGCTTAGTGAAACCTTTTGACAAAAAAAAACAAGGCTTTCCTCAGCACCTGGACACAACCCAATTCTCTGCTGCATAGATTTATACTTTTGCATCAAAAGTATAATTTTTATCCAACCTGGATGACCTTGATAGGCTGAGCACATTGGAGACGAGTTACCCAGGAACCTGAAGAGTCCAGCTACTCTTGCAACATAAACACTACACTGGACTATAGTGGTTATATTGCAGGGGTGTCAAAAAGTTAGATTCCCAAATGTTTTAAAAAACTACAGCTGACAGGATGCTGTCATTATAAAGGCATGAAAATCATCATGGGAGTTGTAGTCCTACGACAGTGATGGCTAACCTTGACACCATAAATTGTTTCTGGACTACATTTCCCATGATGCTCAGCTAGCTTATAGACTCTAAAAGCTAGCTGACCATCATGGGAAATGTAGTCCAGAAACAATTTCTGGTGTCCTGGTTAGCCATCACTGTCCTACAACATCTGGGCACACCTGGCCTAGAGTGTCCCTTTAAGAATAGTTTTGTTTTGCTTTAAAGTGAAACTCTCTTGATGGTTTGTGGGTGTTTTGTTAGTTGTAACACCCACCTGCTGTTCACTGTTGCACACCTCCTATCTGCTTGTCCACACACGGAAAACCATTATGCTTCCTGAAGCAGGGAGCATCTATCCCGCCATGCCAATAGTTTGGCTTTATTGCCAGCAAATTAGTGTTCCTCTATTTCTCGAGAACAGGCAAAGTGCTTGTAGTCTTGCACCCACCAGGTAAGTCACATCACCTATAGCTGTGCATTTACAATTCGATTAAATTATTTTGTGGGCCATTCTAATGCCTTGAAAAAAATCCTTTAAGTGTAGACTTGCAAATGTTTTAGCCTTTCTGGTTAAATAATTTTATAAATACATTTTATCCAATTTTTTTTTTTTTTTATGTGATGGATTCCATTATTACATTTAGTGAATTTGATTTGGGAATATGCATTGATGCTAGTGGTGAAAAAGAAGAATTTGTTTATGATCATTTATTTATGAGTTAATATTAATTTTGCAATCAATGAATACATGTTTTATTTCTATATTACAGGATTATGAGCTCCAGTTAGCATCTTATAGCTCAGGACTGGAAACGTTGCTTAATATCCCAATAAAAAGGACAATGGTTCAATCTCCTTCAGGAATCATACTGCAAGAGGTAACACTTTTTTTTTTTTTTTTTTATCAAGATTTAATGTATTCTCTCACCTTATATAATTAACTTGAAAATAAATTTCCCAAAAGAGTAATCTTTTTAACTACATTCTCTAGTATATGATAAAGGTATATGTATTTACCACGAGAGCATCAGTCAGCTTGTCCATGTGAGGAGTCACATTGAATGCATTCTAATTTTCCAAATCTCTGTCAATGTTGGCATCAGACTTTATCATTAACTGTGATTTATACAAGTTTATGGTTTTTGTTTTCTCTATAATCCCTGATACAATTGAGAGAAGATGTTGTTTAAAGTCATTGAATAATGATTAAAGGCCATTTAGCAGCTAGGACGCATAGGTTGCCTGGTAATCACACAAATTATAGGCAGCTTTTAAAGAGCTATATGATTAAAAAAGTCTATATTTGATTGGACCATGTTGCCCTTTTTATAAAGAGTCTAAAAGTTGTAAAATGGCATAGCTAGACTATATGTTGAAAAATGTAAAACACATCTGTGAAATAAGCTGAAGGTAGACCTACAGGAATATATTTTTTTTGTATTGTATAAGGGCAGGTTTTTGTAAAACCTAAAATATATTTTCAGTCACATCAATTATTTATTTTCGTTTTTGTAGTCTGCCGAAATTCAAGCTCGCTATATTGAACTACTTACAAGAGGAAATGATTTCTATAGACTTCTGCATGAAATCTCAAAGAGCATGGAAGATTTGAAGGTAACCACACTAGAGCTCTTTCATTGGTATGCTAAATCAAAATGACCCACATTTGCCTGTTAATGTGTCATAATTTATACTTTATTATGGTAACACCACTAGGCACATGTTAGGTGTTTTTGTTTTTCTAGGTAAAAACCAGAGTATGATAGCTTGGGTTGTTTAGTGTGCAGCAGTACACGCTTATCATTGGCAGTATTTGTTTAAAGCCTAGTTCTGTCTCTGATCATTTATTGGTTGCCAGAACCAACAGCAAGCGATAACTAGGGAGGAAAGCTTAACTTCAAGCTCTCACTATTTGCATAATGTGACAGCAGCTCCCATTGGCTAGTGGAAGGCTGTTTGTTCTTACCACACCCACTGCACTATTGGTTTCTGCAGTCTTTTTATGGCCCACGCAAATTGTACAATATGGTTTTAGAGGAAATTCATATAGCTAGAGATTATTGGCAGTTATAAGATTAGTAAGCTTATTCTTGGTCAGCAAATAGGATAATTATGACGGTTATTATTGGAGATGATGGATAACCTAATGCTTAACCATAAAGATGTCCTAGAAGTCAGCTAAAGGTTTTTTGTTTTTTTTTAAGTGAAATAACACTGCGTCCATCAAATTTTTGATGAAATGCCTGTGCCAAAACCCCAATACTAAACAGGTCACGTTAAAACATCTTGGACATCCTAGAGCTACAAAATGTTCTATCTTTTTAACTGGATCTCATATCAGTCTCCATTTAAAAGAGAAATCCACCTCTGATAATTAAATACTTCTGGGTGATTTAAGTGATTTTTTTTTAAACTAGCTTGTAGTTAGTATCATGAACATAACCATATATAAAATATGATGACACTAGAATACTGCACATGTGATTACAGTTGTAATAGTAATTACAGCCATAAGTTTGGCAACAAAATTTTAGGAGTACTATGATTGTTATGGATAAATATGAACACTTTTTAGTTAAAGAAACTAACATCACAATTTTAAAGTTTTCTTCTTTGTTTACAGATGAAAAACACTAGAATTGAATTGCTGGAAGAAGAACTACGTCTTGCAAGAGATGCAAATTCAGACAATTCCCACAAAAATAAGTTTCTTGATCAAAATCTGCAGAAATACCAGACAGAATGCTCAGAGTATAAGTCCCGGCTACTCCTACTAGAGGACATGAAAAGGAAAGCCGAAATAGATGGCAGCTCAGCAAAGCAGAACCTCGAGAAGTGCTACAGCCAGATTTCTGAGCTTAATGAAAAGATAACACGATTAACCTATGAGATTGATGATGAGAGGCGGAGGAGAAAAGCATTAGAGGAAAGGTGTGACCTACACAAGAATGAGTTTGACCAATTGCAACAAAAGCGGCAGATTGATCTTGAGGGCATCAACCGTCAAAAAATAGACTATGAAAAGATAACCAAGGAGAAGGAGTATGAGCTAGAAAGATTGAGAATTCGTCTACAGGACGAGGGCCAGCGGAAGCAGGAGTATGAAAGTGAGCTGTCAAAGGTAAGGAAGCAGTATAGTGACGAGATCAATAGTTTGAGGAACAAATATGAATCAGAAATTAACATTACGAAGACCACAATTCAGCAAATAACTGTTCAAAAAGAAGAGGACACATATGAACTCAGAGCACAGATGGAAAAACTAGCCAGAGAAAACAGAGACCTTACCCAGGAAATTACTCGACTAAATGAGACAATAGTACAATCAAATGAGCAGAGAAGAAGGGCAGAAGAAGATGCTCTTCAGCAAAAAGCCTCTGGTTCTGAACTTTCTCAGAGAAAGCAGCATCTAGAGATTGAGATACAGAAGTTAATTCATACTCATTCTGAAGACAGTGCTAGATACAAGATGTCCCTAGAAGAAGCTGCCAGGACAATTAAGGAACGAAACAGTGAGGTTGAAAAGTTAAAGTACCAACTTCAAGAGGAGGCCGCACGTCAGAGACAATATGAAAACGAGCTGGTTAAGGTAAGAAACGATTATGACGAACAGCTTATAACTTTAAGGAGCAAGTATGAGTCAGAAATTAAGATCACAAAAACTACCATCCATGAGGTAACTGTTCAAAAAGACGATAACATCAATGATTTGAGTGCACAGGTTGACAATTTAATGAGCGAAAAGAGAGACTTGCTTACAGAGGTAAATAGACTAAAAACCTCTATAACACAAATGACACACAACCTCAAGAAAACAGAGGATGATGCTCATCAGCAAAAATCCTACTCCTCTGAGATATCCCAGAAAAAACAGCAGCTGGAAATTGAGCTGAAACAAATCATTACCCTTCGAAAAGAAGAGGAGCAGAGATACAAAAAATCTCTTGATGATGCTGCCAAAACAATTCAGGAGCGCAACAAGGAAGTTGAGCGTGTGAAGAAGCTTTTAGAGGTTGAAACCGATCAAAGGAAAAAACTTGAAGATGAGCATGTCAAATTACAGCGGACCCAATTTGATCTGCAGAAAGCAAATACCAGTGCCTCAGAGACTATAAGTAAATTAAAGATTCAGGAACAAGAATTGTTCAGAGTTAAAACAGACTATGAAAAATTGTTTGTAGAAAAACAAAGTAAAGAAAGTGAGATAACAAGACTTCAAGCCAGTTTCAAAGAAATGCAGACGCTCAAGCTAAAATTAGAGGATGAAATTAACAGGCAAAAAAGGATTGCCACAGATGAGCATGCAAACAATAAGAAATTGGGAGATGAGCTAGAAAGCTTTAGAAGAACCAATAGTGAACAGCTGAAAAAAATCACCAGTCTTACACAGCAAATAGAACAGATTTCTATTGTTAAAAAACAAACCGAAGAAGATTTGAGGCAGCAGAGGGAGTCTTTAGACAGTCAACTTAGGGATAAGCAGAGAAATATTGATGAGTTGAGTAAACTTGTAGCCGAGGTGGAGAGTCTACGTCGACAGCTGCATGTTGAACAAGAAAACTTAAGGCAGGCTCATGGGCGAAATGAGCATTTACAGAAAACTATTGAGGAGAGGAATAAAAGCCTGAATGAGTGTAAAATTGAGATAGAAAAGTTGCAGTCAATCACAGAAAACCTTACCAAAGAACACCTGAGGTTAGAGGAGGAGTTGCGGTATGTGCGACTGGAGAATGAGGAAGTCAAGAAGAATAAAGATGAAGTGGATGGTGAAAAAACTGCAACCATTACGGAGTTAAAGAACCAACTACAAACGAGCAACAAGCGGTCCTTGGAGCTGCAGGGCCTGATTAATGAGTTACAGAAAGAAAGGCAAAATTTGAGACAGGAAATTGAAAAATTCCAAAAGCAAGCATTAGAGGTATTCAAATACAATTCCTCTTAATATGTATCTTTTGTGAAGTGGTCAACTAATTTTATTGTTTGGCTTTCTAAAAAATACTTACACTTGTAATCACTGTGAAATTCTTAACTTTGGAATGGGGCATTTCTTGTTTGTTTGCTTTAATAGTTTAAATAAAATTTTAGCGTTCTAGAATTACGACTACCATTTACAAAAGGTAGAACTATATAAATAGGATATGTTAAATAAAACAATTCTATATTAATATAATATGCACACATAAACACATAAAGGAGGATCAGTTTGGAAAAAATAGTTGTTGCAGGTATTTTTGCGGCATAAAGTTTTGTTGAATTTTTATTTACACGTTACAATATGTAGTGAAGAACAAATATTGCTGTAAATAGTGAAATGTTAGAGTAAATTATTAAGGGAGATTATTTTTGTAAACTTAAACATCTGCAGGCGACATGTCCTGCTTTCTTTGCTGTCAGTAGTTAAATTAGAGATTCATTGAAGAAATATGCAATATGGAGAAAACTGAAAATTGTAATTTCATAGAAATTTACATTTTATAACATGGCGGTTGTTTTTTGTTTGATTACTGTTAATTTCAGGGGTCTCCCTTTATTATACAGTATATAGCACACATCTATAAATGTAATCTATATAGTTTCTGTAAATGATTAAAACATTTTATAGTTAGTATACTTTCTAATGAGGTCTCATATTTTTTTCCATTAACTTGATTTCCTTAATGATTCTATGTTTAATTCTAACCATGGGAAGTATGTTTCAATCAGATGTTATTTGTCTTCATTTCTGACATAATCATACTTTTTCCTCATTAAAAATTATTCTCGGCTGTTTTGTAATTCTCTTTTGGTATGGTTTTGTGTAATTTCTATTGTTTCGTGTTTTTGTAATTTCTCATATAAAACATACAATTTAATTTTCTAATGTTACATTAAAGAATTTGTTAGTCATTATTTAGGGAAGTGCAGCAAATATAGTTGTATGCTTATGGTATATGTCTTAAAATATTGTATATGTAAAATAATTTACACAATGTTTCATTCTGCTTCAAAGAAATCTAAGACACTGCTAAATGATGTCTCTTGAGCCTAGTGAATAAACATATATTGTAGTTAATTTAATAGGTTAATGGCATCTTATATTAAAATTGTAAAAAGGTTGTTATTGAGTGTTGGATACATGTGTCACAATAAACAACATTCTTCATCCTTTTTTTTCTTTGATATAGGCCAATAATAAGATACATGAGAGCAGTAGCAAGTACTCCGAAATTATTAAGGAAAAGGAGAGCCTTCTCATGAAAATAAAACTTCTTGAGCAAGATAAGGCAAGGCTGCAAAGGCTTGAAGATGAACTAAACCGTGCAAAGGCTGCTCTAGACTCTGAAACGCGTCTTAAGCAACGCCTAGAAGACGAGAAACAACAAATCCGAAATGAGTTCAATCAGTGGAAGAGCCAATATACCCGCAAGGATGATGATGTGAAGAGAGTTGAAACTAGTTTGGAGAGAAGTGAGAGGGACAAAGTTGGACTTAAGAGTGAGATTGAAAGGCTGCAGTCAGAAATCCGATCCATTGAAGAACGATATCGGCGTAAATTAGAAGAAACCAGTATGACCCAATCTGAATTGGAAGCACGACGATTAGCATTAGAAAGGGAGCTGGAAAATCTTAAGAGGCGCCCTCTTACCACAAATATTCAAACTCAAACTGATGAAGATGCATCGAAATTTGTATTTGATGGACTTAGAAAAAAAATTACAGCTCTTCAACTTCTTGAATGTCAAATAATAACCAAATCAACTTTTGATAAGCTTGTAAAGGGGCAAAAATCAGTAGAAGAGGTTGCTGCAGAAATAGAACCTTCTCTAAAAGGTGCTGGTGCTATAGCAGGTGTTTCAGTTACACCTAAAGAGAAATACACACTAGTCGATGCCCAAAGAAAAAAGCTAATTTCACCTGAAAGCACTGTAATGCTGCTAGAGGCACAAGCTGCTACTGGAGGAATAATTGACCTGCAAAGGAATGAGAAGCTGACAGTAGACAATGCTATAGCAAGAGATCTTATAGAATTCCAAGACAGAGAGGCTGTATATACAGCCGAAAAAGCAGTCACTGGCTTTAAAGATCCTTTCTCTGGAAAAATAGTAGCTGTTGCAGAAGCTATCAAGAAAAATTTAATTAGTCGGGAGGTAGGCCTCCGTCTTCTAGAGGCTCAACTAGCAGCAGGAGGAATTGTTGACCCAGTCAACAGTATCTTCCTACCGTTAGAAGTTGCACTATCACGAGGTCTGATTGACAGAGACATACACAGAACATTAAATGATCCAAATGATGATGCTAAAAAATTCATTGAACCAGTCACAAAGAAAAATGTCAGCTATGCTGAGCTTAGAAAGAAATGCAGGATTGAGCCACACACAGGATTTCTTCTGCTGCCTGTTATGAAGAAAAGTCTTTCATTCCAGGGTATTCGAAATCATGTCCCAATAAATGAGCTAGTGGAATCTGGTATCATACGGCCTTCTACAGCTGATCAGTTAGAATCTGGACAGATAACTGTAGAAGAAGTCAGTAAGGATATCCAAGTCTTTTTGCAGGGATCTAGCTGTATTGCTGGTATTTACAATGACGCAACAAAAGAAAAACTGGGTATTTATGATGCAATGAAGAAAGGCTTGTTGAGACCTGGCACTACACTTGAACTTTTAGAAGCCCAAGCTGCCACTGGCTTTATTGTTGATCCTGTTAATAATCTCAGACTTCCAGTCGAAGAAGCATACCGGAGAGGTCTTGTTGGAATTGAATTCAAGGAAAAACTTGTATCTGCGGAAAGAGCAGTTACTGGATACAAAGACCCAGAAACTGGAAATATTATATCCTTGTTCCAGGCAATGAATAAAGAACTTATTGAGAAAGGCCATGGTATCCGTTTGTTGGAAGCACAGATTGCTACTGGTGGCATTATTGATCCCAAAGCAAGTCATCGTTTGCCAGTTGATGTTGCGTATAAACGTGGATATTTCAACAAACACATGAATGAAATTCTTTCTGATCCAAGTGATGACACGAAGGGATTTTTTGATCCCAACACAGAAGAGAATCTGACATATCTGCAGCTAAAAGAAAGGTGCATTGTGGATGAGAAGACCAACCTATGCTTGCTACCTCTTAGAGAGAAGAAAAAGGCAGTTCAGACCTCACAAAAAAATACCCTTAGAAAACGTAGAGTTGTGATAGTTGATCCAGACACAAACCGAGAAATGACTGTACTGGAAGCCTATAATAAAGGCCTCATTGATTACGCCACTTATGTTGACCTATCGGAACAGGAATGCGAATGGGAAGAAATTACAATTACAGGATCTGATGGATCCACAAGAGTTGTACTTGTTGATCGAAAAACCGGAAACCAGTATGATGTCCAAGAATCAATAGAGGTGGGCCTGATAAGCAAATCTGATTTTGACAAATATCGTGGTGGTTCCTTAAGCCTAACTCAGTTTGCAGATATGATCTCCAACAAAAGTCTTAGTGATGATGTTTTAATTTCATCAAGGCAAGATTCGGTTTCCTCTTCAACTAGGTTTCGAAGTGGTTCATGGTCAAAAAGTGGTTCATTTTCTGACGCATTAGAAGAAACCACTCCTATTGCTGCAATATTCGATACTGAGACCATAGAGAAGATCTCCATCTCAGAAGGTATCAAACGTGGAATTGTTGACACAATAACTGGGCAGCGTTTACTGGAAGCACAAGCTTGTACTGGTGGTATAATCCATCCTACCACAGGGAAAAGAATGTCTATTCAAGATGCTGCTAACCAGGGTATTATAGATCATGATATGTCTGCCAGGCTTAAGCAGGCGCAGAAAGCCTATTCTGGATTTGATGGCGTAAGAGGGTCCAAAAAACTATCTGCTGCAGAAGCAATGAAAGTAAATTGGCTGCCTTATGAAGCTGGACAACGCTTTCTAGAATTCCAGTATATGACAGGAGGCCTTATTGATCCAGAAACACAGTTAAGAGTAACTACAGAGGAAGCTATTCGAAAAGGCATGATTGATGGTCGTGCAGCACAAAAACTACGCGATATATCAAACTATCCAAAAGTTCTCACTTGTCCTAAAACTAAACTGAAAATATCCTATAAAGATGCAATGGATCGCTCTATGGTTGAAGACACAACAGGTTTGCGGATGCTGGAAGCTTCTTCAGTTTCCTCTAAAGGCATAAGTAGCCCATATAATGTCTCTTCTGCACCAGGATCACGGTCTGGATCTCGGCCTGGTTCACGAAGTGGTTCACGAAGAGGAAGTTTTGATGCTACAAGCACAACCACTTACAGCAGCTCTTCCTTCCAATCTGTTGGCAGTTCTTTAGTGGGTCTCTAAATGGTAGAATACTTTCAATAATATGTGTTTATTCATTTGTAATTTTTTTTTTTTTTATTAGTTTTGCAGCAAAGGCTACTAGTTTCCTAAAAAAAAAAAATAAAAAAAAAAATAAGTAAAAGCAGAATAACGTGGGTTGGAGGGGTACAAGTTTTCCCAAATGTATTCATCTAGAATGTACTCCAGGCACTGACACGAATTAATTTTATTATGATAGGCTTTACACAGGGCTATTCAAACATGAAATTATTAGGCATGAATTATAGTATTTACCAGTGTTTTTAGCAGCAGCTGATTTGTATTGCAGTTAACATTTTCTGTGTATTGTCTTTAAAAAACTTTCGTGCCTTTTGAGATTGTCCCTAAAATTTAAAAATTTTAGAAATAAATCTATTAATGCTGTTTAATTCTGATATAGTTCAGATTGCTCTCTCGTTGTGTAACACAAAGTTGGTTCATTGTATTAACTTTACTATTTTTATGTAATGTTCTGCACATTTGCATTTTACTGTACCTTGGGGAGTTGCATCTTTTGTATTCATCTTTGCTTTTTTGTTATTTGTTATGCTGGGAATAAAGTTTGAAACATTTCACCTGTTTTTGTAAGTAATTTATTTTAAAATGCAAAGTTTTGTAAAGCAACACTTTACAATAATATACAGATCAAGCCACACAAAGTATGTGATTTAAGAGGGGGAGGTTGGAATGTTATGTATAAGTCAGAATATCATATTTTGGGAACAAGTCAATAATAGACTGATTATCAAAAAAAAAAAAAAAAAAGGAGCAGGCTTTCATATTTACATAATTCAGTATAGGAATCTATGGTACTAGTGAAAAAAAATGCCACGCATAGTGTCAAACAGACCTGTTACTCTGAGGACCTCTTATGGAAATTCACATGGAATTTATTATGGAAATGTAGCAACACGAGTTACTACCTTTCAGTTCTAAAACCACCTTTATCAAACCTGAAAGGCTTCCAGATGTGTGTTCTGTAAAGAGTGATTTTGAAAGATCTATGGTCAGTGCATGAAATTCTTTATAGCCATGTCTTACGATTAACATCACAAACATTCAAGGGCATTCTTTATAACAGAGAAGAGTTAATGTTAACTATAGGGAATAATTATTTTAGCCAAAAAAAGCACAAAACACTCATTCCAACCATTTCCCAGTGCTGTATAAAAGACATACTTGAGAATAAATCTGCAAATCCTGGAACAGAAGATGCAAGTGGGATAGTTGTGCTAAAATGATCTTCGTCTAAAAAGATTACTTAGATGGGAAATAAATGCTACTTAATCAGGTTATATTGACAGAACTGATCCATCCCTTCCACATTTAGTATACTTCTACAGCATACAAGGTGGTTATGATAAAGTGTTTTTCTATATATATTTTTTTTTCTTTCAAACAGATAACATCTGGTCTTAAAATAAAGAAAGAACAGTTGTCAGAGACACACATGCTTTTGGATTAAGGAAGGGGAACATGTCCATCAATCTCTATTGCTCCCAAGTGCTATCTATCCTTTTGCGTTAAGAACATATTGTTTACACATTTAAGAATTTTTTTTTTAATATAGCATATTAGTTGAAGCCCCCCAAAAAGTACTAAAACAAAACTTGCTGCTTGGTGGAATTCTAAAGACAAAACAAATTCAGTTAAACACTAAAGAGACAACATATCTGGATTTCATACCTTGAAAATTAAATGTCTATATTGCGAATTAATGAATCACGCACACACTACATTGTAAAATATGTTCTTACTGGTGTTTTAGATAACACAAATATGTATTCCTAATTCTATAGTGCTATTTAATGTTTCTGTTCACTATTTAATGTCTCCCCTTCTTATCCTCCCCCCCGGGGTTAAATAATTATACTTACTTGCCTTATATTCAACCACTTGCCAGCTTTCTTGCGGCTGCCCTGTTTCCCTGGCTCCCATAGGGAAACATTGAGAAGCTAGTGCACATGCAAGGCATATTGCTCCACTGCGCCAATCTGCATCTCCTCATAGATGCGTCAGTGCATCTCTATAAGGAGCATTCAATGTCTCCCTGCAGAGACGTTGAACAGTCACTCTTGCAAAGGTTGCAGGACATAGTCCATGAGGTGCTTATAGTGACTGTCTGCATGACTGGGACTGGAGATGGATTTAGGCAGCAATGTAAACCATGCCTTTTCTCTATAAAGACAGTGTTTCAATCCTCAGCCTGCAGGAATAGGCTATATAGCCCATAACTAATACAATTATATGTAGTGGTTTCTAGTGACAATGGTGTCACTTTAACTATAAAGCTTATTGTAATGGTTATAGTACTGGGCCGTCATTACCTTTTTACTTATACTTATTTTCCTTTTATCTACAACATTTGTGCTCCAAGCAAGGACTCCCAACTGTTCTGCTTTTGGCAGGACAGTCCCTAATTCATGGAGCTGTCTTGCCATCCAGGTTTTGTTCCCTGGAGTACTGTATCCAGGGATGCCAGGGTCCCTAGCCAGCACAACGCACAAGTCTCATTAAATTCACTTTGTGCGAATGGCACTACCATGCACAAAGGCCTGCCAAGTTTGGACCTTGCCACTGGCAGTTTGCATGATTGGCACTGGCCTGCCTTCCCTTTGGTGAAAGTATGCCTCCCAGTATTGGCAGGGTATGCTCCTATACCCTTTCCACTTTCTTTCCTATTGATTTCACCGGGGGAAAAATAGCTTCCTTATTAAAAAATGCAGGATCGGTGTTGTGAACACATGCCCTAATCCAGAGTCCAGTGTTACCTGGCATTTGTATGATGACAGTGGGGCTGGAGTGTTGGTGCCTGCAGAAGAAGAGGGAAATAATAATAAACTGCAGAACAGTCAACTGTATTGAATACCAAATTGAAAAATTCAAATCAACATTCAATTTCAAACGTAAGCTTGCTGAAAAAAAGATGAGCTGAAGAACTCTACAGTCTTACAGAGCTAGAATTACAAGAAACCTCAATTTGTTTGCAAAAAAATAAATAAATATGCATACATTTTGTCATTTCTAACACAAAACAATTTCCCAACTGATTCCAGCAGTGGGTATTATTCCAAAAAGTAGAAAAATATAAAATGAAAGGGAAAAAAATAAAATACAAAAAAAGAATTCCACAACAAAACAAAAACATGAATATTAACAATTACATACATACTAGATGAGCATTGGTGATGGTGTTGCTGCTGAGGTTTTAAGATGGTTTGGTGCCAAACACCATCCCTCTCCCAGATCTATTGAATCCTTTGAACATTCTTATCATAACCCCACCTCCCCCGCCTTTAGTTCAACACTACAATATGACCAGCAAAGGAATGTAACTGTCACAGCCCTGGTACTGAAATGAATAGAAACATAAAACTAAGTAAAACTATTGCTCTGTATGTAGGGAGCTGCTTAGGTTAAAAATTGTAATAACATTTTTGGAACCTCGGATATGCTCTGATAATATTATTACAACTCTCAACACTCAACATAGAAATATCCAATTAAAAAAAATACTTAATAATATAGAAGAACACAATACTGGACCTATACATAGAAACCTGGGAACGTCTGGCAGCATACTTCAACAGTTACATACAGTGCTGGGAGTGGGGCAAACCTTCCTAGAAGGAATGCAGTGTTGCTATAGAATGACCCATCATCAGCAGATACACAGTGCTGGTATTGAAACTATACTCTGTCACATTGTGTTTTCCTGTAGCATAGCAATTAAGAGTTTTTTTTTTGTTTTTTATCCTGGCAACCATGGTTCAATTCTTGTTATAGGTATAATATTTTATTTTAGAAAACATTGTTTGAGATGTGATGTGCTGAATTGAGAGCTTTATTGGCTTCAGACTGAAGGTTATGATGAGCCTATTATAGTCTCTATAGTAGGGGCGATAATAAAAAATAAAATAAAAAAATATACATACAAAGTAGTAATTCATCAGCTCTCCAGGGATTCTCAAAAAAAGTTTACGTCCAAAAAGTGTCACAGTCAACGTTTCAGTTCGTATTTGGAACTTTCCTCAGGACAAACACAAGTGTATTGCCACAAACATCACACATTTATAGGACCCTAATCACTTACTCACTATTCATCTGAGCAGGCGGTATCGTCCAGAGAGCACATGGTTGGGCTGAGGAACTGCTGAATTAATCATATCCCTGTTCCCTAGGGCTGGATCCATTAGTTAGGAACACCAGGTCGCGGACGTCTACAACATAGATCCGCCCGTTCATTAATATGTGTCTGCCCCTGGGGCCTCAAAACAGGCACGCCGCATAACCTGGGTAACCAGGACGCGTGTATCTGGAGCCCCATTCCCGGAATCATTTATGTAGCTGCACTCGTCTCCATGGACACCGCCAGTATCTGAATAGTAGAACTTTCATGCAGGGCCGGATTAACATAAGGGCTGATGGAGCTGCAGCTATAAGCCCATTGATTTAAAAAATAAAATAAAAAATTGAGTACTTATTTTTTTTTTTCTTCACACTACTCTTCGGTGCCGATATTGCAGTATTACTGGCAATACAAATTTTTCTCCATATAAACAGAGATTACGCTGCAATACCAGCACCTGCCAGTAGGGGTGAGAGGCAGGGATAAGAAGTTACAGCATATACCTACATCTCTCTACTCACTGATCTGCGGGGGAGCAGCTATACAGCACAGAGAGTCCAGACAGCAGCTCCCAGCCTGCAGAAACCGTCTAAAGCTCAGGGAAGTGAGGGATGGGGTAAAGGCTGCAGGGAGACTAGGGGACACTGAGACATGGGGACACATGGAGACCTCTGGGGATGCTGAGACACTTTGGGAGACTGAGACACTAGGGGACACTGGGAGACATGGGGACACAGACACACTTGGGGACACTAAGACATGGGGAAACAGACACACATGGGGACACTGAGACACTAGGAACACAATGTCCCTCAGTGTCTCCCAGGGCCGGCGCTTCCTATAAGGCGAACTAGGCAGCCGCCTAGGGCGCCATATAGGAGGGGGCACCCTGTGCCCCCATCGCCGGCCCTTTAAATGTTGCAGCCGCCTGAGCGCTCTATAGAGAGCGCTCAGGCGACTGACTCACTGCCTCACCTCCCCTGTAGCGTGGCCGAGCTCCTCTCCGGTCCGCGACCCGGCTGGACTGACAGGAAGTGCACACTGAGTGTGCACTTCCTGTCAGTCCGGCCGGGTACAGGAAACCCAAGCTCCTGTACCGCGGACCGGAGAGGAGCTCGGCCACGCTACAGGGGAGGTGAGGTTAGGAGGAGAACTGGGGAGGGGGAGGGTAAGGAGAACTGGGGGAGGGGGAGGGTAAGGAGAACTGGGGGAGGGGGGTAAGGAGAACTGGGGGAGGGGGGGTAAGGAGAACTGGGGGAGGGGGGTAAGGAGAACTGGGGGAGGGGGGGTAAGGAGAACTGGAGGAGGGGGGTAAGGAGAACTGGAGGAGGGGGGTAAGGAGAACTGGAGGAGGGGGGTAAGAAGAACAAGGGGAGGGGAGGGGGGTAAGAAGAAGAGGGAGGGGGAGTAAGAAGAGGGGTGGGGGGAGTAAGAAGAGGGGTGGGGGGAGTAAGACGAAGAGGGGTGGGGGGAGTAAGAAGAAAGGGGGAGGGGAAGTAAGAAGAAGACAAGTGGAGGGGGGAGTAAGAAGAAGAGGGGTGGGGGGGAGTAAGAAGAAGAGGGGTGGGGGGAGTAAGAAGAGGGGTGGGGGGAGTAAGACGAAGAGGGGTGGGGGGGAGTAAGAAGAAAGGGGGAGGGGAAGTAAGAAGAAGACAAGTGGAGGGGGGAGTAAGAAGAAGAGGGGTGGGGGGGAGTAAGAAGAAGAGGGGAGGGGGGAGTAAGAAGAAAGGGGGGGTAAGAAGAAAGGGGGAGGGGGAGTAAGAAGAAGACAAGTGGAGGGGGGAATAAGAAGAAGAGGGGAGGGGGGAGTAAGAAGAAAGGGGGGTAAGAAGAAGAGGGGAGGGGGAGTAAGAAGAACACAGGAGGGGAGTAAGAAGAAGACAAGTGGAGGGGGGAATAAGAAGAAGAGGGGTGTGGGGAGTAAGACGAAGAGGGGTGGGGGGGAGTAAGAAGAAAGGGGGAGTAAGAAGAAGACAAGTGGAGGGGGGAGTAAGAAGAAGAGGGGTGGGGGAGTAAGAAGAAGAGGGGAGGGGGGAGTAAGAAGAAAGGGGGAGGGGGAGTAAGAAGAAGACAAGTGGAGGGGGGAATAAGAAGAAGAGGGGAGGGGGGGAGTAAGAAGAAAGAGGGGAGTAAGAAGAAAGGGGGGTAAGAAGAAGAGGGGAGGGGGGAGTAAGAAGAACACAGGAGGGGAGTAAGAAGAAGACAAGTGGAGGGGGGAATAAGAAGAAGAGGGGAGGGGGGAGTAAGAAGAAAGAGGGGAGTAAGAAGAAAGGGGGGTAAGAAGAAGAGGGGAGGAGGGAGTAAGAAGAACACAGGGGGAGTAAGAAGAACACAGGGGGAGTAAGAAGAACACAAGGAGGGGTGTGAGGAGAGGGGGAGGTGAGAAGAACACAGGGAGTGGGAGTGAGAAGAACACAGAGGGGGGTGAGGAGAGGGGGAGGTGAGAAGAACACAGGGAGGGGGAGTGAGAAGAACACAGGGAGAGGGGGGTGAGGAGAAGGGGAGGTGAGGAGAACACGGGGGGAGGTGAGAAGACACGGGGGCAGGTGAGAAGAACACAGGAGAGGGGGTGAGGAGAAGTGGAGATGAGGAGAAGGGGAGGTGAGGAAAACACAGGGAGGGTGGGTGGGTGTGAGAAGAGAACCCCAGGGGAGGGTGGGGGGGAGAGGAGAGACCACTAAGGGGCAGGGGAGAGCTCTAAGGGACAGAAGGGAGAGCTCTTTCACACTACACGCACACACACAATGCATCCCTATACATACACAGAAACACACAATGCATCCCTTACACACACATGCAAACACACACACACGCTGCTTCTCTTGCATACACACAGAAACAATGCATTTCTTACACACACTCAATGCACACACTTACAGACACACACCTTGCATCCCTTATGCATACAAACACAGATTCAAACAATGGATCCCTTACAGACAACCACAAACACACACTACTTCCACTACACACAAACACACTGCATCACCTACACAAACTGGTATGCCTATACACTACATTCCATAAGCAAACACATTAGATCCTCTACAATAACACATAACACATGCCCTACACACTACACTTCCTGTGAGCTAATTTAATGGGTGGAACATATAGGTGGACTTATGGGTGGGCCTTATGGGCATACTCACCGTCAGGCCCTGGGGCTCAGACCTTGAGCTATGTAAGGGGCCTCAAAAATGGAGCTGCTTCTGTTCTCCCAGAACATTGAATTTTGTGACCGCAGTTACAAACAGCCTCCAGAGATCCGGTTCTACACCAGACCAGTGGAGCCAGACTGCAGCTAGAGCCCATCACCATCTTCATCTGGTTGTAAGTAGGCAATCTAGTATATTATTAGTGACACTAATATCTAATTAACCTCACATTAAAGGGACACTATAGTCCCCAGAACCACTGCAGCTTAATGAAGTGGTTCCAGTGTCTATAGCCTGTCCCTGAAGGCTTTTTAATGTAAACACAGTGTGCAGCACTGGCGTTAGTTCATATGGCAGATCATATGGGTGGGGCATTGTGATGTCACATGGGGGGGGGGAGAGGGCGGCAAATTTTCTTTTGCCTAGGGCGGCAAAAATCCTTGCACCAGCCCTGGTGTCTCCGTGTCCTCCATCCAGTGTCTGTGTCCCAATGTCTCCTAGTGTATGTGTTCCCATGTCTCCCAGTGTCCAAAGTGTCTGTGTGCCCATGTCTCCCAGTGTCCCCATGTCTCTGTGTCCCCTAGTGACATGGGGACACAGACACTAGGGGACACTTGGTTACATGGGAACACTGGGAGCAATCCATCTTTACAGCAGAATCAAACTGTAAGTAGTTTTTTGGTGACTTTACAGAATTTTCTCTTGTGTCACTCCTTGTGATTTACATCATGTGATGTCACGCATACATAATTAGTTATGCAAATTAGTAAGGCCTGTATTTTTTTCCAAAGTAAGGTGGCAACCCTAACTACACTTCATATACTCTTGCTTAAGTATGGAAACTTAAGAGGGATATATGGAAACAAAACTTGTGTGGACTAGCTGAAATGAAATTAGTTAAGGTAATGCTGACTTTGGTCTCTAACACTGTTGCATGTTCCCTTTCTTCTACAGTCACTACATCCACCTTTTCTCTGTCTCAGTGTATATACCAGGAGCTTCTACCTGCTAGTAAGAAGGTAAGGAGACACGTGGACATGTGAGTGCTAGGAGACAGTCCTTAGAAAGCATGGAGCGCATCATTAGACGCATTTATGCCAAACTCAGGATGTTGATGGCCAGCATGCATGATTGTCAGGCAGCCTAACATGCATTCATGCCAGGCTAGCCTTCCAATTCTTTGGACAGACATGCCTCCTTTTTGGACATGTTCGTCCCTTTCTGAAGTTCTGGTTACGTGATCCGCGTCAGTGGCCCACCCTTTCACACGGCCCATTGACTTACTGCTTCACTGGACACTGCTGTTAGGGGGTATGGATTTAGTTGAAAGGTGAAAGCATGAATTAGAGAGAGAGAGAAGTATATTTTAAGAGAGTCTGCGTTTTCTTATAGCTGCATCCTATGTGTTTCCTTCCGGCAACATCTCCATCAGCTACATAACGCTTGAGAGGTATGACTGTTTTAGTGTTTTTGGTCGATAAGATTCTGTACTTAGGCCCCTGATAATTGTCAGCACCAGGCTCACTGGGCTCTTAACCTGGCCCTGCTTACATGGCATAAATCTAAAATCCCAATCGGGGAGTGCAGCAACTGTTCATAAACACATCTATACAACAATATATATTGCAGGACATAATTGCTCATAAAATACTGGTCTGATTCAAAGCTTAATATTTAAAAAAATACACCTATTTGTAGTGTGGAATACAGTTTAAAAGTGACAGTGCATTTTGCATTTTGAACACTTCCCCTGTGTGCAGATGATTGAAACTTTTACAGGGAATGCGATGCCCACAAGTAACACATCTCAAGCATCTAACACATCCCAGGTTTGCTGTATTTATATGGACCGGCATTTGGTTTTAAACCGGATCTGTGTGGATCAATTGGTCTCACAAATTTTTATTCCTTTTATAGCAAACCATGGGTTTGTTGTATAGAATCTTGGGAAGGGATCTGTCGCTCTCCAGTATATTCCAATTCTTATTGATAGTTTTTATCAACTCCGTGCTCGCTGTATTATATATCATAGGGAACGTAATTCTTGGCGGAGTCTCCTTCCGAACCGTTGCCACAGTACCCTGGAATTTGTCTCTAGCTTTCTGTTGAGATTTGTCTAATATTCTCAGTGTGTAGCCCCTTCTTAAAAATTTCTCATACATCTCCTGTATTTGAATTTCACTTTGCGGTTTTCTGGAATTATTTCTCAATACTCTTAAAGGGACTCTCCAGTGCCACGAAAACAAACCGTTTTCCTGGCACTGCAGGTCCCCTCTCCCTGCAGGTCTTAAAACCCCTTCAGTGACTTACCTGTATCCAGCGCCGATGTCCCTCGGGGACTGCCCACGCTCCTCCCCCGCTGACGTCATACGGCGGGGGAGACCGATTGAGCATGCGCGGCCGCCGGCAGGGGAGACCTAATACACATGCGCGTTAGATCTTCCCATAGGGAAGCATTGAAAAATGCTTTCAATGCTTTCCTATGGGGATTTCAGGGACACTGGAGGTCCTCACACAGCGTGTGCTATAAACATGTTAGTGCCCTCTAGTGGCTGTCACTAGACAGCCTCTAGAGGAGGAGTTAACCCTGCAAGGTAAATATTGCAGTTTATGAAAACTGCAATAATTACACTTGCAGGTTTAAGGGTAGTGGGAGTTGGCACCCAGATCACTCCAATGGGCAGAAGTGGTCTGGGTGCCTGGAGTGTCCCTTTAAGAAATGAGAGTGAGGAAGTGAATCCTTCAGATGTTTGGGGTGTGCACTCTCATAATGTAATAGTGTTATGGTCCGTGGATTTTGAAGAGAGTTGGTATTCTATCATGCCACTTTCAAGCAGTATCTCCTAGTCCAAAAATGGTATCGCCTGTGTGTTAATGAGTGGTTTTGTTTGAGATGTGCTGGATTAAGAGCTTTATTGGCCTCAGACTGAAAGTTATGATGAGCCTATTATAGTGTCTATAGTTGGAGGGAAAAACCAAAACATATATATATATATATATATATATATATATATATATATATATATATATATATATAAATACAAAATAGAATGGCTGCACTCACGGAATTTCTTCAGTTTAAAATATAACTTTTAATGAAATCGCATAAAAATCGACGTTTCAGTCCAGCCTGTGGACTTTCATCAGGATATCCTGATGAAAGCCCACAGGCTGGACTGAAACGTCGATTTTTATGCGATTTCATTAAAAGTTATATTTTAAACTGAAGAAATTCCGTGAGTGCAGCCATTCTATTTTGTATTTGGATATTTGGAGCCCTGGTATTGCACCCGGTTCATGGCAAGAACTGAAGGACAGCTTGAGTGCAAGGTATTATATATGTGTTTGTATATATATATATATATATATATATATAAACCAAAGAAAAGAAAATGTTACTTGCGCTTTCTCCTTAATCCCTATGTATATTTAGACAAATGGAGGTCATTTAGTTGCTCCAATGGCCATTGGAGGGAATGCCCGCCTGCCAACGTCAAGGCAGACCCCCCTAAGCGGGTCCTAACACTGACCCTTCAGCCTGCTTCCTTGAGCTTCTGGCATATATATATATATATATATATATATATATATATATATATTGTATTCTTCATATGTAAACTAGATAATGCAGACCTATACAAAACCTAACCAGCTAATGACTAGATTTTGGCAAAAAGTAATGTTAATTTTACCACTGCAGTGTACAAAATCCAAAATGCAAAAATTTTAAATCTTTATTACATATAAAAAAAAAAAAACATGCCAGTTACACAATTCATAAAGAAGATCAAAATAAGTTAATTCTCAAGTATGTATAATTCAAGAATAATATATAAATATAGTCAGATTGCTTGTACAAAAATATCATAAATGGCAAAAAAGCCCTCCAAAAATGTTCAATCTGTAAGAAGTGTTACCTTCTAGCAGCGATAACTAAATTCACTTAACATTTTGGCTAAATAAACCCTTAAAGGACCACTATAGGCACCCAGACCACTTCAGCTCAATGAAGTGGTCTGGGTGCCAGGTCATTCTAGGGTTAACCCTGCCTGCTGTAAACATAGCAGTTTCAGAGACACTGCTATGTTTACATTAGGGTTAATCCAGCCTTTAGTGGCTGTCTCATTGACAGCCGCTAGAGGCGCTTCCGCGCTTCTCACTGTGATTTTCACAGTGAGAAGACGCCAGCGTCCATAGGAAAGCATTGAGAATGCTTTCCAATGGACTGACTGGCCGCGCATGTGCATTCAGCCGATGACGTCCGAAGGAGGAGGAGAGTCCCCAGCGCCGAGGGAGCCTAGCGCTGGAGAAAGGTAAGATTTTAAGCCCTTCCTTCCCCTTCAGCTCAGCGGGAGGGGGGCCATGAGGGTGGGGGTGGGGGGGGACCTATTAATACTATAGTGCCAGGAAAACGAGTTTGTTTTCCTGGCACTATAGTGGTCCTTTAACAAAGCACGACTTTTATTTATTTTTTAAATACTGATTTTAGTCTAAATTTTCTAATTTTGTTTTTACTACAATTCACTGCTTAGTGAATAGATACCCAAGTGTTTGTGTGTTTGTTTTTCGTCATCTGTATAAAAATACATATGCATGGGATTGTGTGTTTGGCAACCGTCCTTACGTATATAGATGTGCTGATTTGTGTCCCTGTGTATGAATAAATATGTGTAAGGCTAGCCTATGAGCCTACAGGTAAATGGCCACATTTGCCGACAATGCCCGGGAGGTGTGCCAGCAGCAGTCATAGTGCCTGTGGCTGCTGAATCCCAGTCTGCATCTTCTAATCCTCATTTGCAGCAGGTGAACTAGTTATGGCCGTGCCTGTATTCCAAGATGGTGGTCATCGCATGAGGAGACTGGTCAGCGAGCCTGGTGGTGGAGCCAGGACAATGATGTAGAAGAGAAGTCTCACAGCCAGTCATATTAACCTCAGGTCATCCCTCCTACAGGTGAGACCAGGTTATGTAAGTCAGCCACTCCTTACTAAGTAGAGCAATCAGAGCTTGGTTATTTTGTTGTTTGCCTCTCTGCGTTTCCTATCTTTGCTGGTTGTCACCTGCCCTGACCTCTGGACCGTCTGACTCTGATTTCTGTCTGACCCTTCTTCGGATACCTTTGTTTTGGTTTATTTTACTTTATTAAAGCCCCTGTGCCATTGTGGTGGAATCTCGGTAAAAATAAATTTAGTAGGCCGAGATTGCCACGTGGTATGTGTACGTGCATATACTGATGTATCGGTCGGTTGGTTGCACGTGGCAAAGATACAATCAATAGTGTACGGAGCATGTGCAAGAATACAGGATATAGTATTCCCCTCCTCCATTGTGCTGGACAAGCCATGTGGTCGAACAGGAAGTTAGTCTTTGTTCGGTTGATTGGGTAAGAGTATGTGTGGGTGGAGCTTATTATGGGTGGAGTTATATGCCTATATAAGGGACCTACACTGTATGTTCGGGGCTCAGATCTTGTTGTATTTTGGTGACATTACTCCCTCTGAGTCCCGGTCGGTGAATCGAATAAAGAATCTCTTCCTTCCTGAAGAAACCTGTGTCCATCTCTCTGTGCTCGGCTTCCGTCAGTTTCTCCGGTATCACCATCACCGACCCGACAATATCCTGTTCTCACCCTCAGAATGCTTGTAAGGGAGAGCTGTTAGTTCTAGGACTAAACACGACCCCAACGATGATTAGAAAAACTACCAACCTTTTACACATGCCCAGCTGCTCTCAATTGGTTTTCCAGACCTTCATCAATACTCATCAGTGAGTCAGTTTGTGCTGTAGTGGAAGAAGAATTAGAGAAATTATAGCATTGCAATATTGTATGTTATAGGTTTACCAACTATAATGGAATTTTGCAAGTTAACCTTTATCCCAAGCAAATTATGTAAATAAAGGGATCAACACTGGCTAGAAATGGAACAAGTCCATCCGCCAGAGTTGTGATGGTTGAAGGATACAATGGGGAATAACCCCTAGAAATATAAAAGAAAAAAAGGGTACTAATGGGTATCCTTATAGGAAAAGGCTGCTCTGCAATTATATGATAAGTATCAAGGTGAGTCGCAGAGAGCATGAAACAAAAAAACTCTTTATTAATCCCTCATGGGGGAGACTCAAAAAATACTAAACAAACATAAATAAAATAGGACCATATGGAATTTTATACTGACTCATCCAGAATAAATGATCAGGAAGATTACTGTAAGTATTATGCGGCAAAATTGCCTAATATAATTGTAAACAGTGATAATCTATGATCAAAGGGATAAGGGATAGTAAATGTTTCAAGTTGTAACAAAATATAGCAAACTGATAACGAGCAGCTGTTTGTAAGATGAAAAAATATATAATAGAAATGATTCCTAGATACTTGGGATTATTTATTTATTATTATTGCTATTTATAAAGCGCACACAGATTCCGCGGCGCTGTACAATTAGTGGAGAAACGTACAATATACAAATACAAGAGGTAAGAGAGCCCTGCCCGTAAGCTGATATCTAGCCATTGGAGCTCTTTTATACAAAGTGCTTGGCTAGATGGCCCGTGAGCTTACAATCTAAAGGAAACCATGGGGATTTGAGACAAGAGGTAGCAGGGGAAGTTTGGAGGTGATGGCTGAAAGAGTTAACAGAGAGAAGCTATTGGTAAGATGTTAGGGGAATGAAGAGGTAATTGGGTGAGAATCTCAAACAGCTGGAGGAGCATGCTAGCAACCAAATTCTATCACCCAAAATATGAATAACTGTCTACATGAAATATTGGTCAGAATCATTAAATGACAGTGGTACACACTGCATGCACATAACATTACAGTGGCAAACTACAGGTATAAATTGTAACAACTCTATAGTAACATATGAGAATATTGTAGCAATCCAGTAATAGGGGGGTGGAGTATCTTCCAAGCTTCAGTCAGTACCTGAGAGTGATGGGTGTTTCTGCAGGATGGTAAATGCAGTCTTCACTGAGTTGATTGTGAAGTAAGGCCTGAGGAATAGGGATGGAACAGTCATATGAAGGTATTTACGACTGGGGAGGGGAAAAGGAGAGTGGGGGGGGGGGGGGGGGGGGGCAGAGTAGGCATGTGTTATAGACTATTGAAAAGTTTAGCAACCAAATTCTATCACCCAAAATATTAATAACTGTCTACATGAAATATTGGTCAGAATCATTAAATGACAGTGGTACACACTGCATGCACATAACATTACAGTGGCAAACTACAGGTATAAATTGTAACAACTCTATAGTAACACATGAGAATATTGTAGCAATCCAGTAATACGGGAGGTGGAGTATCTTCCAAGCTTCAGTCAGATCTTTTGGATCAAAAGATAAAGTCACTTATGCAGAATAGAAATCCCTTAGGTACAAAGTAAATATAAATATAATCTGTAGTTAGATAAATAGGTGTACCAAATGGGTTAATGGCAAAATAGGTATGTGACATAGAAGATAAAACAGCAGCCCAGATCTAGCAATACACTGTAATACTATAGGAGATTTGGGGGAAGGAGTCCCTAGTAATAAGTTAAATCTTATCCCTCCGTATCTCTCCTCATCCCTCCATACGGTAGGAAAGTGAGTCAAACGAAAAACCAGAATAGCCCTATGTTAAAATCATCCGCTTAGAAAAGAGAAATGCTCGACGCGCGTTTCGGCGAAACAAGTGGGCGGAGCTACTAGGACACTGCCCACAGGAACTACAAGTCCCTCCCACAGGGGGCGTAGCTACTAGGACACTGCACACAGGAACTGCCAGCCCCTCCCACAGGGGCGGAGCTACTAGGACACCGCACACAGGAACTGCCAGCCCCTCCCACAGGGGGCGGAGCTACTAGGACACACTGCACACAGGCCCTGCCAGCCCCTCCCAGTGGGGGCGGAGCCATGCCCGCACTTCCCAAGCCACCCGGAAGCTGATAGCCACGCCCACACGCCGTGTGATGGAGGACCCGGAGGTCGCTGCCCGCTGCGGGCTACTGCGGGAGTTACAGGATTACACCGAGCGGTGCCAGCGCCAGCTGTCCGACCTACTGCACGAGCTGGAGTGGGCCGAGGATTTCTCCGCGGAGGGAGAGGTGAGCTCAGAAACCAACCGGCTGCCACGGTTAGCTAGTGCTGGCAAAGCATCATGGGAAAACTTCAACCACGGCTGTGGGAGCCAGAAGTTACCGGCAAAGCATCCTGGGTAAAGGAGCTCAGCAGTGCCTGTTTCTGGCAAAGCATCCTGGGTAAAGGAGCTCAGCAGTGCCTGTTTCTGGCAAAGCATCCTGGGTAAAGGAGCTCAGCAGTGCCTGTTTCTGGCAAAGCATCCTGGGTAAAGGAGCTCAGCAGTGCCTGTTTCTGGCAAAGCATCCTGGGTAAAGGAGCTCAGCAGTGCCTGTTTCTGGCAAAGCATCCTGGGTAAAGGAGCTCAGCAGTGCCTGTTTCTGGCAATGCATCCTTGGTAAAGGAGCTCAGCAGTGCCTGTTTCTGGCAAAGCATTCTGGGTAACCGAGCTCAGCAGTGCCTGTTTCTGGCAAAGCATTCTGGGTAACCGAGCTCAGCAGTGCCTGTTTCTGGCAAAGCATCCTGGGTAAAGGAGCTCAGCAGTGCCTGTTTCTGGCAAAGCATCCTGGGTAAAGGAGCTCAGCAGTGCCTGTTTCTGGCAAAGCATCCTGGGTAAAGGAGCTCAGCAGTGCCTGTTTCTGGCAAAGCATCCTGGGTAACGGAGCTCAGCAGTGCCTGTTTCTGGCAAAGCATCCTGGGTAAAGGAGCTCAGCAGTGCCTGTTTCTGGCAAAGCATCCTGGGTAAAGGAGCTCAGCAGTGCCTGTTTCTGGCAATGCATCCTGGGTAAAGGAGCTCAGCAGTGCCTGTTTCTGGCAATGCATCCTGGGTAAAGGAGCTCAGCAGTGCCTGTTTCTGGCAATGCATCATGGGTACTTGAAATTTTACCCAGGAAACTGAAACTTGGTGCTAGGATGGAGCAGGTGTTAATTAAATTCCACGGGTAAATTTGTCTTCTTTTAAACACGTTATTATAATTTGACACTGTGTAAGGACTTTAAAACCATCAAAGATTCTTCTTTTTTTTTTTTAATGTGAAGTTTTACATAGCTATCATTTCTCCAGTGAGAGAGATGTATATATCTCAATAATCAGCATGGTTTTATGAAACACATGTCATGCCAAACTAACTTAAAGGAACACTATAGGATCAGGAACTCAAACATGTATTCTTGACCCTTTAGTGTTAAAACCACCATTAGCCCTCTTAGAAAGGGTTAAAACTTACCTTATTTCCAGCGCTTTGTGCGTCCGCCAGCGCTGGCCCTGCCACCAGTCCGCCTCTTTGGCTGACATCAGAATTGATGATCTTAGCCAATCCAATGCTTTTCTATAGGAAAGATCGTGAAGGAAATGGGGACAAACGCCAGCCTGGCTCATAGAGTTCATGGAAACGCTGAACGTCTGAGCAGCGCACTGTGTACAATAAGCTGCAGTTGTCCTGTTGACTATAGTGTCCCTTTAATTGAATTCTACAAAAAATTAGACATGTGCAATTCGTTTCGGTCCAAATTTAAATTCAGAATTTCTAAATTGCCAAACCAAACTGCCAAAGTCCTGATGCGAACCGAATTTCTGAAGTGCCCGAATTCCGTAGGTGCCGAAGTCCTTTGGATTTCTGAAAAGTGGCAAAACAGGAGAGGGAGGTAAAATGACCCGAATCTAACCCTTACTCCATAGCTAGGCATTAAAATCCATGTTTGTGTTTGCAGATGACACAAAACTCTGTAAATTAATACAATGTGAGCAGAATATTGGTTTGCTGCCGAGGGATTTAGATTGGGGGACTGGGCATTCAAATGGCAAATTACATTTAATGTTGAAAATGCAAAGTTATGCACTTCGGGGTAAGTAATGCACAAGCAACTTACACCCTAAATGGTGGTGAATTAGAGATAACACATGAAAATGATTTGGAAATTGTTAAAAACAACAAACTAGGCAACAATATGTTGTCACTCGGCAGTTGCAAAGGCCAATAAGGTATTGTCATGTATAGATATGGGTAATAATTCTAGAAATGAAAATGATAATTTTGCCTCTTTATAAGTAACTGGTAAGACCACACATTGAATGTGCTGTGAAATTATGGGCCCCTGTTATAAAGAAGGATATTATGACACTAGAAAGTGTGCAGAGGCCGGCTACAAAATTGATAAAAGGAATGGTGCATTTTAGTTATGAATCTCTTTAGTTTGGAAAAACCTCTCCTCGGAGGGGATATGATGGCATTATACAAATATATTTGGTGCTAATACAAACCATTGTCTGGATATCTAGTCATAAACAGGACTATGCATATGACACAAGGTCAGAAATTTAGACTTGAAGAATGGATAATTAGTCTAAGGCAAAGGAAAGGTGTGTGTTTTATTAATTTTTTTTTATTTTAGAACAATAAAGATGTGTAATGCTATGCTAGAGGTGGTTTAATCAGAATCTATAACGATGTGTCAACAGTAATTTGATAAATACTTGCAAAATATAATATACAGGGATATACATTTTAATTAGTGGGGTAATAGCTTTTTCATCCAGGAGATATGACTGCCATTCTGGGTGTCAAGGAGGACATTTTCCTAGTTTGCTGAAAAATTTGAAGTGCTCCAGAGACTGGGTTTTTGCCTTCTTTTGGATCAGTGGCAAAAACAAATGACGCTTGCCTTCAAAATTTAAAAACTTTTTTTTTTTTTTTTTTTTTTTTAACTATATAATCATTGTGTCAATTTTTGAGCCAGCTGTAAAGCTACATAGGAATGTTCGGTTACTTGAGGTTTCTTTTTTTCTCCCTTTTAGAATTCTGCAATATGTCCATATGATGATAATCACCGAATGCCTAGATCATCACTGGATAGGCATGTTACTAAGTGTAGGCTGCGAAAGCTTGGTTATAGTAAGGAGGAGGTAAGTACTTGGAGGATTTCCATATCTCTAATTATTATTTGCATTCTTTAACTTCGTATTAAGGCTTAATTTTATTTTATTTTTTTATTCCTACCCATCTAGACAGACGTAATGGACACGTGCTTTTTCTATGAAAAATCAAATGTACCTTCAGTTGTTATTGGTATGTATATTAAGAAACACATATTGCTGTTTACCTGTTGAGACATGCTAGAAACTAGTTTCAGTTTTTTATGTCCGTAATTATTTCTTTCCAATGAAGAAAATAATAATATCCTTAGTAGTTATTAATTGGAATAATTTTACAAAAAGATTAAAGGGACACTATAGTCACCGGAACTACAACTTACCGTATATACTCGAGTATAAGCCGAGGCCCCTAATTTTACCCCCAAAAACTGGGAAAACTTATTGACTCGAGTATAAGACTAGGGTGGGAAATGCAGCAGCTACTGGTAAATTTCTAAATAAAATTAGATCCTAAAAAAAATTATATTAATTTAATATTTATTTACAGTGTGTGTATATAATAAATGCAGTGTGTGCGTATGAGAATGCAGTGTGTGCGTATGAGAATGCAGTGTGTGCGTATGAGAATGCAGTGTGTGCGTATGAGAATGCAGTGTGTGCGTATGAGAATGCAGTGTGTGCGTATGAGAATGCAGTGTGTGCGTATGAGAATGCAGTGTGTGCGTATGAGAATGCAGTGTGTGCGTATGAGAATGCAGTGTGTGCGTATGAGAATGCAGTGTGTGCGTATGAGAATGCAGTGTGTGTGTGTGTGTGCAGTGTGTGTGTGTGTGCGCGCGCGTGTGTGTGTGTGCGGGTGCAGAGAGTGTGTGTGATGCAGGCCTTTTAATGTTTTTTGTTATATTATTATTTTTTTATTATTGTATTATTAATTAATTTATTTATATTACTATTATAATTTTTTTTGTCCCCCCCCCCTGCTTGCAAGCTGGCCAGGGAGGGGGGCTCCTTCCCTGGTGGTCCGTGGGATTGGTAGTTCAGTGGGGGGGCTGTGGGGGCTGTCAGAGATGTTACTTACCTCTCCTGCAGCTCCTGTCAGCTCCCTCCTCCTCTGCGCCGGTCCGTGCAGCTCTTCTATCAGCTCACACTGTAAGTCTCGCGAGAGCCGCGGCTCTCGCGAGACTTACAATGGGAGCTAACCGAGGTGCTGAAAGGACCGGCGCGGAGGAGGAGAGAGCTGACAGGAGCTGCAGGAGAGGTAAGTAACATCTCTGACAGCCCCCACAGCGCCCAGTCTGTATTATGGCAATGCAAATTGCCATAATACAGACTATTGACTCGAGTATAAGCCGAGTTGGGGTTTTTCAGCACAAAAAATGTGCTGAAAAACTCGGCTTATACTCGAGTATATACGGTAATCTAGTTGTTCTGGTGAGTATAGCATGTCCCTGCAGGTTTTTTGTTTGTAATTTTTTTTTTTTTTGCAATAAAGCAGTGAGTTTAAGATACACCATTTTTTTTTTTTTAAAGTAGGTATATCAGGATTATAAACATGCTTTTTAAATCTCTCTAGTAACAAGCTAGGTACATGCTATATCTACATCTGTCATAAGAAACAGCTTAAGTGAGTAGTAACAGTAGCTTAAGTGGCTTATTTTTATTCTGCTTTAATTTCTATGATCTTGTTATGTAGAAGGTAATCATGTTTAGGCAATACGATTAGTTATTAAGCAGGGTTTGGTCCCTTCCTGTCTAAGCAAGTTTAGTAGTTTGCTGGTAGTTCAATGCATATCTTTTAAAGCCATTAAAGTAATGTGCCACCAGGCTGAGCACCACATATTCCACTATCTCCCTTACCAGGTATAAAGCTTAAACAAAAATTGACTGTCTATAAGATACTAAACAGAGGGTATGCCTAATAAACAATAATTGCAGTTACAATGGTATCTGGTGTGGCTATACATGGTATGCTGTATGGGGTGCTCCTTAGTGTGAATGGCTGGGGTCACCGCCAGCTCGAACCGTGCTCAACGTAAAAGGCAATGGGAATAATGCTAGGCGTGGGGAGAGTCCATGCAGGTTACCCGAGCTCCTATCATAACTTTGCGGTTACTGTGTGAGTCTAGATGCCTATCTTCGCAGACCTCGGTTTTCAGACGTGGGTTGTAGCCCTGTGTGGTCAGTGGATGAGGATGTTGTCCAGTGGTGAGGCGTGCGCGGTCGGGGGTGTCCCAGCGTGCCTTGTCGGAGGTTACCGCTTTGACATGGGCAGGTGAAGTAGATGTAGGCTGTAGTGGTTTCCGCCTGTCATCGGGCATGTTCCCCGCGGACTTCCCGTGGTGGTAGTTCGGGCTGTGTAGTGCCGCATTGCCATATCTGCCTGTCTCAGAGGGATTGCTGTCTCGGCTGGCGGTGTTGCAGCGCGGGCGCCGGCCATTTTGTTGAGACCGCGTGGGAGCCTTTTCTCTTCGGGCCGCCCAGGTAAGTTGTGCAAGGCAGTAGCCCGCCTGATGGGGAACGGGATGACCCCCACGGCCCACAGGGAGGGGAAACGGGACCAGGAAAGCGCCTGTCGGATATCGCTATGGTCGGGATGGAGAGCGAGGCAGCGGCCGTCCGCCCCACTCCCCGCCCGGGTAGGCCTCCATCCCCGAGCTCCAGAGTCTCATACCAGGACCCAGAGCCACCCATCGTCGAGCACTCCAGCTGCACCGGGACACTCCAGAGCTTCGTGCCATGGACCCCCGGGTTGGTACACGTCGGGTAGGGTGGGTAAATACCCTAATTTTTGGTTTTTCCCCGGGAGCCCAAGTGATTTGCAGCCCGCCCCCCCCCCTTGCAGGTTTTTTATTGTAAACACTGCCTCTTCTCAGACAGCCACTAGAGGTGCTTCCTGGGGCAGTGCTGACGTTCAGCGTCTCCACACTCCATGCATCTCTTTGAGGAGATGTTAATTGGCCAGGGTGGCGTCCTGCTCCGCCTCTGACCTGCCTCCTTGGCTATCATCAGAATTGACGTTCTCAGGCAATCCAATTCTTCCCGATGGGAAAGTATTGTGATTGGCTTAGATTGTTAATTTTGATGATATGCGGCAAGGAGGTGGACCAGGTGTGGGGCCAGACGCAAAGAGCCCTGGAAAAGTAAATCACCTTTCTCTTAGGAGCTAAGGGGGTCGACTATCTAAACAGTGGTTTTAGAACTATTGGGTCAGGAATACACCTTTGTGTTCCTGACACTGCAGTGCCCCCTTAATATTTAATACATACTCCTTTCATTTTACATTTATAAAAGTAATCAGTTGGTGATATATAAATGCCAGTAATAATTGTCTCCATGCAAAGCGTGGGGGGAAGGAAAATTGCTTTGGGGCTTGGTTATAAACTGCAATTGTGGAGCAATTTACATGAAAATATAATTAATGTGCATGTTGACTTCACATTCAGAACTTTGCCCTTTTATAAATAACAATGATTGTATATTCCGTTTTACACTGATAAAAAGCCAAGTAAGCACTGATAATCCCACCAAGGGCTTAATTCTATTAGATATGACATAAACTCCTCTTTTAATTGAATAGCTCTTTTTACGTTATTATTACTGTTTTTTATAAAGGGCCAACATATTCCGCAGCACTGTACAATTGGGGGAAAAAGACAATACAATAAGAACAGACAAATACAACAGGTAGAGGGGGCCTGCTTGTGAGCTTACATTGACTTCAGATAGGTTTGCTTCTGGCACCTTATTCTATTTTATGATATAGGTACCTTATGTGGGTTTCCTGAGCAGGTAGAGTGTGTAATGACATTCAGGGTTGAGAATATAAAACTTTATTTCAAAATAGCTGTCTTGAAGAATCTGTACAGTTTGGTTATTTGTATCAGTGTGTCATGGAGGTTCAAAAACATTGTACGAATAGCCACTTTTATAGCCAATTTGTGCCTTGCTATATTGTTACTTAATTAAAAAAATAAAAAAAAAACTGAATCTATGATAATGCGTTATTTATATTTATGCTATATCTGATTCCACTAATAAAAGGAAAAAAACCTGTGAGACAATGCTAGCAAAGGATTACTGAAATAATGTGTACAAATGTTCTTTATTAAGCTCATATTGAAATGCAGGGGAACATATGCTAACTAATAACATTTTGCTTCTCACCCCATTAGATAAAGTCCAACAGTCTGAGATAATCAAGGACACAAGGGACAATGCTTCTAGTAGCAGGGCTGATGGATCATATGAGGAAAGTAAGTAAGACTGAAAAGTGTATATTTCAAGACTATGTGTGGGCATGAGTAATGGATTATTTTACATCATGGGAATAGATTACCATCTCCCAAGAATACAAACTTAAGTGGTTGTGATGGTCAGTTTCCCAGCCCTTTGGGTTATTAGAGTACGTTTACTTTGCCCAGGGAAAAGAAATTAGCTGTGTATACTCGTATCATGGGTAGCGGGGACATCACAGGAAGCAATGTGTTGGTTTTTGTTTAGTTTTAAGAGCATTATGTTAATCAATCTGTATGTATGTTGTGTTTTTTTTTTTTTTTCTTTTTCTCATTCTATTACTCATTGCACTTATATATTTTACTCCAAAATGGTTATTTTTTTGGTTTCTCTTTCTGTAACAGGGGTGAGTATAAAGCGGATTTAAAGTCATGACAATGTACAGATGTGAACCACTGTGTATATTCAGTATCCTTTTTAAAAAATATCCTTTTGGAAAGACAAGTGGTTGTTTTTTTTTTTTTTTTTTTTTGGTACATAAAGATTGCATTTGTTTTACAAGACGAGAAGTAACCGAAAATATTTGACCAGACTATTTGTTTTGTTTTAAATGCATATTTTTTTTATTCATCATAGAATGAAATACAATTAAAACATTATGGTTTAATCCTAGGACAGGAAGTATGACATCTTGTGTGTAGCTTTTAGAAGCCAGGAAAATGTCCACAAATGCCTCTGTAGCTTATGGTATGACACACAGTTTCATGTCTGCCTGTAAGCAGTTGCCCAAAAGTGCCCACCTGTCTGATCTATGATTGATTTTTTTTTTGATTTTTTTTTGGGGGGGGTTGATCATGAATTCACTCTTGTTGTTTAGTAGTGGGGATAGGGACACCCAACCTACAAGCAAACAATCTCCGGAAATAGTGTTTCAACAACTCCATGCGCCAGTTCCTAAAAATGTCATAATTTCCCTTGGTTGACTTTATGAAGATACAAAGCAGTCATCAGGTGTAATAGCTCCCTCGCAATGGGTACATCACCATGTTGAGTAGTTGTGAACTGACTTTGTTGGTTGAAGTGATCATTTGAGTCCTAAACCTACTTGTATGTAGAAAATAGGGTGAATGTCAAATTTTCCCAATTTGGCAGGGAACTAGTTTGTGTTTCCTATTACATCAGATTATGTGTTCAAAACCGCTCACAACATACAATTTTTTTGGGGGGGACTTGTCAAAGGTGTCACTTCTTGTTCCATTTAGCAACTATCTTGTGAAGTGTCTGTGATTTTCTCCCTGTGGTATATTCTCATTAGTTTTAACTCTTTCCATCACACCACATTTTGTTTTTGTGAATAATTCACATTTGTGCATTTTGTATACTGACTTTTTGTCTCTTATTTGCTTCATGTTACTTTAAAAACTCACAAGTGCTAGTTATCAGACTTTTTTTAATAGCTAATATATACTGCAAACTGACAATCAGGGAAACTATGAGCAACATTTGCGATAATCCCCCTATGTGATGAGTTGAGCTATTTCATGGGACATAACATAATGATGCCTCCTTCTCCATTCTAAAGGTGCATACTCCTCTTCTTCTGTTGAGGTTCCTCACAATCACAAGCATGCTATCTGTGACCTGACACCTGCTGACCGCCTTGCCATCTATGACCATGTCCTTCTGGAGACAAAGAATATGCGCTCTTTATCTAACCTGGATCAGAACCAATCCGATTTATTTGAGGATTTGGCTGCTAAGATAAACCAAGGTAAGCATCTGGAAATATGAAAGCCAACTTCTTTTCTCTTGCTGCATGCTATGAAATTTGATTGTAGACACGTATGAGGAAAGTGACGATATTAAAAATAAAAAAAAAATTGAATGCCAGCCAATGATTTTATTGTTAGGTTGATACCACATCTTGATAAAAAATCCTCAGAATTAGAAAAGATGTTCTGATGTGCTTTTCTTAATTGGGGTATATTACCAAATAGACAATTCTTTATAGTCTATCTGCTTTTGTACATTGATGAAAAGCCACTGTTGTAGTAGTTTTTTTAGGACTTGACAATGCTATTTTAACGCCAGAACATTGAAAGGTGAGCATGAACAGGTTTACCCATGTCAAAGCACTATCTGTTAACCTGCTGTAAGCATCTTTTCAATCTCGAAGCAACTATGCACATACATGCAAGGCACATACACAAGTAAGCTGACTCATGTACATTGTGTCCTTAACACTTACAGCTGACTAAGGGAGCGATTTTATAATTCCTCTTCGCGTATAAATTTATTAAACCTTAATGTCTATTTGTCCACGCATGTATACCCAGGACATACATGAAAACAAGAGAAATCTCAATGTATTTTTCCTGGTAAAATATATTTTTATAAATAAAATATTTTATAAATAAATAAATAAGAGGCAAAGTCCAGGTTTTGGTGAGAAAATGCACAACCACTGATCTGTGTTAACCAAGGTATACCTTATTTTACCATTAAGTTCTGATTGGCTGTTACTTTAAAGGGATTTCCGTAGAAAAGCATTCACATAGCTCTTGTGAGGCGACTAGATTTTGCTGGCCACAGTGCTGTGTGAATGCTAGTAAAGACAGCCACCATATCAAGACTTGCCTACCTCAGTTTCAGGAATTCTTCCCCATAACCTACGGAAAAGCTTGTGCATTTTTTATTTTTATTTTTTTTTTTATCACTTTCCCCTTCAGATTAGAGGCAGTGCTTTACAACAGGAATTTCTAATCTGGAGGGGAAAAAAAACAGGCAGGCAATCCCCAAAACTTTCAAGAACCTCCCCCAATTAACCTTGTCACTATAAAGTGCCTCTTATCTAAGATATCTCCAGTTCTTTGCCTGCCTTGGGCAGATGAGGGTGTCGGGTTTTTCCCCAGGAGTAAGGTGAGAGGGCTGAGGCTCGGGAGGCTCTGCTGTTTTTTTGTTTTTTTTAAATTCGGAGATCTGCCAGGGATAAGCACGCCGGACGTCTGCATCTCCCCTGTTTGTATTTTCTTCCATCTATACCGTGCCAGGTGCCGGGCTGATGATGGTGCGCTTGCTGGGAGGTCCTGGCGGTGGAACACACGTACAGGTTGCGATGCTTTCCACTGTGGAATCGCGGCACGCATTGCACATGAGCAATGCGATTTCAAAATTCAGGCGCCAAAATTATTTTTATATATTTTTTTCTCCCTGCTTCAATTTTGGTTTCCGGGACTTATAAAGGCTTTTTACCTAGCAGCAACTAAGGGTTTGCCAGGTTCTCTCAGAATCTGTTGCAAGTGTGTTCTCACCTTCCCTTCAACACATTTTGAGGCCATTTAAGGTAAGACTTTTTGCTTTTATCTTAAATGAGCCTAGCCTGAATTGTAATTCATTTAATCTGTGCTGCATGTTCCCAATACAGTTAAAAAAGCGCAGATATTACTAAGAATAATGGTAAAAGCTGCTAAACACATAAAGCATTATTCCTAAAATCTTAAAACAAATAGTGCATTGAAAGTGTAAGCACTTAGTAGATCGGTCCCATAGTAGATTCTAATGGGTTCTCATACAGATATATTAGCAATTTTGCGCAGAGCCTATATGTCTATGCACACTTCCCCAATGGTGTGAGATATTATTATTATTAGATAGGAATATACCAATAAACATAAATTGTGTAGTAAAATAATCAAAATTTATTATGTTTAAAAAAAAAAAAAACAAGTATTCATAACTATTGCTATAAATAGCCACAGAGTCAGAGATATATATATAATGTCCTGTGGAATATACTACCACTCCTTCACAGGCAGCAAGACCCGTATGGCAATTGGAGTCTTATGGAGGCTGATTTCGTAAAATACTTTTGTTGCGGATGGATCCGTTAAATGCCAAAATCCCAGCTGCAGTGAAAGTTTCTTAGAGCAAGCAGTAGGCTTTAGTAAGCACTGTAGATAAAACACTGTAGACAAAACTCTTTTGCAATTAGCCTTATTTCCACTTATTTCCTCAGTTTCTTAAAGGTGTAGTCGGTTTTCTACTGGGCAGAACTTTTCCTGTGCTTAACTCTGTGCTTAACTCTAAGTTTGCACATTTGATGTTTTCTGTGGTTATTTTGTAAGTTTTATAAAGTTTTAATGCAATGTCCTTTTAAAATTATTCTTTGGACCACAGTATTAGGAATTCTCTTTTACATTTTCGCCCTTTTTAATACCAAATACTAAAATTATGTTTATTTTTATTTTTTTGTATTGAATGTGCTAAACTGACTGATGGAATTGCAAAATAAATTACCTGTTGTATTAACACATGCTGTAAGGAAAATTGTTAACAAACCTTAGTGTGACCAAAGTTATTGCTTGCTTTCAAAAAAGATACAGTACAATCGAGACATCTTATAGTTTAAGTCTGAGAGACAAGGTAAAACCTTTCTAAACAATTTATAACTTCTTTACAGATGATGACCAGAAAGGTCCTAAATCGCACCTTGAAATTATGGCAGAAATGAGAGACTACAAGAGGCGCAGACAATCCTATAGAGCTAAGAATGTTCATATAACTAAGAAGTCTTACACAGAGGTAAGTTATTAATCAGGGAAGCTGACAATGTAGTGTCCCACTCTTATAATTTTGCTGCACAACTTGTCATAAAGAGCTAATGATGTTTTGAAAAGAGCTAGTCGTTTGTTTGAATGAGGCTGTGTAACTGAAAGGTTAAATGTACTTCTCCTGTACAGGTTATGATGAGCAGGTTGTTCTTTTTAGCTAGGCTTTAATGGGTCCAAATCAACATGCACACCTATTTCCTCAAATCTGAGCGCAGTATCCAGCTCGCATTCCGACTGCACCTACAGTACCCGCAACTACATAGCTATTTAAACCAGCAGCCACAAATAGACAGGGCCACTACGAGCCCATCTTCCTCCCCCCCCAGCCGCCCAGGGTTAATGGGTAATTTTCTCTTTTCAGAATACCATAAGTCATTAGTTCTTCTTTTATTTCGCTCCTTGCACAAAGTTTGACTTTTCTTTTTACTCGCATCAGGCACATATGACATAGGATTTACTACAGAACCTCCGCTATTGTATATACTTGTGGCATGATGAGCACATACAACATCATTAAGCCTACTTATAATCTACCACATGATCTCCTTATCTTACTTATGTCATACACCCCATCACAACTTGACTACCTTCTGGACAAACGTTCAATATAAAAATGTGCAGTATATAAAAGCCATGTAAATGTTGATTGTTTCTATCATAGCTATCGTGACGTTACAAGCTTGTTTGTTACCACTTCCACGTGAAAAATAAAGGATTTTTAAAAAAGTACTTCTCCTTATGTCCAACGTCGGTACCTTTCTACCTTGGGTAACTGCAGATTTTTTGTTATCAGAAGATTGAATATGTACATTTTTTTTGTTGTTTTGTCAGATCACATTCATATACTACTGCATTATAAACTCAGCTAATGGTGATATCCACTTACTGCCAACTCTCAAGTATTATTCTATTCAAAGGAAAATCCATGCTGGCATTCATTTTCTTTTATGCAGCATTGGGTTTGTGCCAATTCTTAGATTGCGGTGGTAGTAATCATCTTTGTCTTTCAGATCATCCGTGATGTCATCTCTGTGCACATGGAAGAATTGACCAGCCACTGGCATGGAGAGACGCATGATGAAGCAAGCTCTTCTATTTCATCTTCCTCCGTTAAAAGGCATGTACAAATACTTATCTATTCAAAACCTCCCAAACTTTAAAAATGCTGTCTTTAGGAAGTGTATTCTTGTCCTAAAACCACAGTGGATTTGCTTGAAAACACTAGTCACTAAGCCTTGATTTAAATCATGATTTTTAAACATTTTAAAATCTCATTCTTGCTAGTTCTTAATTATTTGCAACCAGTTGAAAATGTCAAATTTGCATAATGCATTTTTCTAATTTGTTTAACAATTAAATCAGAATTGATTTTTGTTATATACCATTTGAAATAAATAGATGATACTGAAATTATTACAATGTCATCAATCTCCAGATAGGTTAAAACACATATTTGGAGAACAGCTTAAATTGTTTTGTTTAACTACTACAATACCATTATATAGCATACATATTCATGTATTTGCATAACCATCAATATTTCTTAACCAAACTAGTTAAAATATTTAAAAACAAAAGTTAAACTGCAAGGTTTTACCTTCCTACCTGGGTCCCAACCGGGCACCAAGCTTTTCTAATGCTGGGTAATGCACATCATGCTTCTGAAGAAGCTGGATGTCGATCCTCATTCGTGGGCTGAGAGTGTCAGCTGAGCACTTTCAGCAACTGGATGATCCTTTTGTACGAATGAATATACACAGAATTGACATTACTTGACTTGGAACTCTTGTTTTGATTTGGCTAATGGTATACTAATGATGCTGCTGGAGGTGGACTTACACATTTTACAGCAACATAAGATATATCTGTATATACAGTTTCATATTGAAAAGCTGGACATAGACTCCAAGCACCATGACCACTTTATGACCTATTTCATACTGAATAACCTTAAATAGAATTCTATCTTTATATGGATATTTCCTACAAAAGCATTTTTTTTAAAGAGATCCAATTTAAATGTAAAAAAAATAATAATAATTAATATATATATATCAGATATTTAGATTATTTTTTTTTTTATCCAACCTACCTTAGACACATTTGAGTCTTATTTGTCATGCCCTTTTCATGTAAATGGAAAACTTAGTGATTTTTTTCTGATTTTGGATCAACAGTTTAATGTTTCCTCATATATCCAGGTTTAATCATGTTCTTGCAATGCTTTAATTGATTTTCTTTAGGAGGGAGGTGCAGCGTTCTCCCTCTGCTGATTCCAGACATTCCACTGAAAGTTACAAGGGGCGGCATCATTCTGGACGCCATAGAGAACGTAGCAGGAGTCCACGTAGAATCCGCAGCCGAGATAAAGAGGACTCCAAGCACAAAAGAGAGAGGCAAGCCTTATTACTTTAATTACTCTTTTTACTCTAAATACTCTATTTCTTTTTCTTTCTTACAATATTGTGGTCGCTTTTTTTTTTTTAATTTTTTTTTTTTATTATTATTATTTCAGGGATAAAGCTCGACACCACAGCCATAAACGAAAAAAGCATAAAGAAGACTAATGGATTTATTTTTCATAATAAAAATATTTATAAATCATGAGTTAATGTGTTAAAGGTTTTTTTTTCCCCTTTCTATCTCTACTCAAACACTTAATTTTTAATTATGAGAACAGTAGTTTGAAAATACTCCTTGTGGGATGTTGGGGATTCTGCATCATCTGCCAATACAGACCAGTGTCTGTTCTGGTGTAGAGTAATTCTAGAAATTCTTCTTGTAAAATTGTTTTTATTTTTTTTCTTCAATGTGTGTGTCCATCTGTGATTAAAGTAAAGAATTATACATTTCTTATAAATGTCTCATGCATTCAATAATTTTTGTTTTGTTCTGAGCATGGGAGTTCTTGCTGTCATATTCATTGCTTGGTAATACTGCCAACACCAAATTTCTTTCTAGAATCTGACACCTATTGTTAAACTAACAATCATCGTTTGGTAATCATTCTCACCCCCTATATATCATCTTTGTTTTTTGAATATTACACAAAAATCAGAAGAGCAAACGTAGTTACTAAGAATCACACCTAAGCAAGAATGTGCATACTTGGGTAGACATTATAAACTAGTCGGACAATGTCGTGATAACTCTGGACACGGAAATGCTGCATCACACAGAAGGTTTTGCATTGCCAGGCTCTAGCAAAAAAAAATTCAGAAGTATTGCACCCATTTGGTCTGATCGGTTGTATCTTGTTAAAATTTCAAGTATATTGATGAAAAAGTGTGTATATATAAACAATTATTTAGGTGGCTGTTGGTATTGATCTATGGGTCAGTCACTCCAGTGGTCCAATAATGAAGTTGGTTGCATAATTCTAATTACTGTAAAATACTGCATCTGCTCACCATGTGTTTTGGTAATTTTACATTATACATACTATGTAAGCACCTACTTACAACTCTTAAAGAGGTCATTGGCGATCTTATAGACTTTTATAAACAACCTCAGTGCAGATGTCTGCCACACACGTGCTTTTTCCAAGGACAAAGAGATTTTGGTGTCCACACATTGGCGGACAAAGACACGATTGTGGCAGTTCCCTTCTCTACTCCTTGCTTCCTGAGCAACCTGTTGTTGGTTCTGAAGAGAGGTCCCCAGCATAAGACCAGTGGAAAACCTTTTGTCCCTTGAAAGATTTTTAGCCTGTAAGCAAGGTGGAAGATATCAACCACTGCTGATTGGAGACTGGGCCGTCAAATTCAACCTCAAAGATGCCTGTTATCTTTCCTTTTGCCAAAGATAATTAATATTATCAATGGTTCCTATGGTATGAGACCAAGTGGCATTTTACATGTCTCCCTTTTTGGACTATTGTTGGTCCTCTGGTGTTTCACCAAACATCTTTGCAGCAGGGGGGAGTTGGTCTAATCTACTTAACAGACTTGTGTATTTCAGATGTTACACTTCTCGATCGTCATCTTACATTAACACCATCTCTCCTACAGAATCTGTTTTTTGATCAACTGGAAGCAGTCACCTCTCACTCCACCTAAACATATTGTTTTTCAGATGAGCATTGCTGAGACTAAAGATCACAATTCCCAAGAATGACCAAAGGAACTGCACTCAATTCCAAAATGTACACCAGATGCTTAACCCCTTAAGGACACATGACATGTGTGACATGTCATGATTCCCTTTTATTCCAGAAGTTTGGTCCTTAAGGGGTTAAAGAGTACTTAAAGTACCAGGAAAACATAGTTGATATCCCCTTCACTATAGCTCCCTAAAGTACCCCCCTCCCTCTCATTGGTGCAGAAGGGGTTAGACGTCTCCTGAGTGACAATGGCCGTGCTGGCGTTAGGGCTTAAAATCACAAAGGACCCTTCAAATTGAATTATCAAGATCTACTTAATGACCTTTTTAAAAAAAAAAAAACTAAGAGTTGAACATATTGCCCATATCATGGATAGGCAAACTCAATATTATTAAATCCTACATATTGCCTAGATGGCTTTATAACTTGAGATTAATCCCTCTACAACATCGTTCCTTTTTTTGTATACAATTTCAAATGGCAGTAGAAAAATGTATATGGTTAAATAAGAAACCAAGAATTTCAAAAAAGGTTCTATATGGTAATAAATCTAGTGGGGGAATGGATTTTCCCTACGTTGTTTTATAGTCTAACATATGCGATGTTGCATTTACATGCTATACATTCACATTCGTCTAGATCATAAGGGTGGTTTATGATTGAGCAAAAGATTTTGGATATGAAGAATTATATTAATATCCCATGGTTGAATAATGCAACAGTAAAGAAAATCATAGATAATGCTAAGGGGATTTTTGTTATTAAAAATAATTTCCTTTTGGTCTAAACTGAAGACTAACATATTTATAATCTTTGTTTTCTTAAGAATTTTTTTTTTTCCACAATAGACAAAAGACGATCTTAGAACATGTATAAAAGAGACTAAAACAAACAAACATAATACATGAACACAGGAAGTATAGATATTACATAAACAATTTACATGTACCGTATATACTCGAGTATAAGCCGACCCGAATATAAGCCGAGGCCCCTAATTTTACCCCCAAAAAATGGGAAAACTTATTGACTCGAGTATAAGACTAGGGTGAGAAATGCAGCAGCTACTGGTAAATTTCTAAATAAAATGAGATCCTAAAAAAAATATATTAATTGAATATTTACAGTGTGTGTATGAATGCAGTGTGTGTGTATGAGTGCAGCGTGTGTATGAGTGGTGTGTGTGTGTGTGTGTGTGTTGCAGAGCCTTGGTGGGGGGTGGGCAATTTTTTTTTAATTATTTTAATTTTTTTATTATTATTTTTATTTATTTAATTTAATTATTGTTTATTTTTTTATTATTACTATCTTTTTTTTTCGTCCCCCTTCCCTGCTTGATACATAGCAGGGAGGGGGACTCCTTCCCTGGTGGTCCAGTGGCATTGGTAGTTCAGTGGGGGGAGAGGGGGCTGCAGAGAGCGTTACTTACCTTTCCTGCAGCTCCTGTCAGCTCTCTCCTCCTCCGCGCCGTCCGTTCGGCACCTCGGTCAGCTCCCAGTGTAAGTCTTGCGAGAGCCACGACTCTCGCGAGACTTACACTGGGAGCTGACAGAGGGAGCTGAACGGACGGCGCGGAGGAGGAGAGAGCTGACAGGAGCTGCAGGAAAGGTAAGTAACGCTCTCTGCAGCCCCCACAGCCCCATTGACAGTATTATGGCAATGTAAATTGCCATAATACAGACATTGACTCGAGTATAAGCCGAGTTGGGGTTTTTTAGCACAGAAGATGTGCTAAAAAACTCTGCTTATACTCGAGTATATACGGTAGTTTGTATATGGATCCTGTGTATAAAAAAAACACACAAATGGAGGAGCACATCGAGAGACTATACACCACTGATTGAGTTTAATATATCAATATGTCTTATTTGGTATGTATCCTGTAATAGGGATCAAATAGGTTGTATCAATATGAAAGTAGAAGACATTAAGTAATATGAAACATACTTCTTTTACCCTCTCCTGTCTTCCAACCTCTCCGCTAACACTTAAAGGCTAAGTTCTTTGATCCGGTTAAGAAAACCTTGTGCGGGGCGTGGCTTGGAAGCCGAGGAAGATGGCCGCGTGAATCCGGAGCTCCCCGCAAGGCTCCCAGCACAAACTCGCCTACAGCACCCTATTGCCCTGATAATGGGCAAATCACAGAGAACAGGGCACACCTCAAAGCCTGCGGACACCCCGAGGGGCGCCGCGAACCCATCCATGCGGCGGTACCTGTCGGCCTCGGCGGACCGCGAGGCACAGGTCTCTAATGACGCACCGTCATCGCCCTCCCTCTGTGGAGAGGAGACTCTAGCTGAGACACCAGCATTGCACCCCGAAGAAACACACCCGGAATGGATGCGCATTCTCCGTAGCCTACCTACTAAGGCGGACCTGGCGGTGGCGAACAACAACCTCCGCGCCTCCATCACATTGGAAATACAGGCCATGAGGGAGAAATTCTGCTGCCTAAGCCAGAGGGTCTCCCAACTCGAGGCGGACTGCGACCACGTGCAAGCGGCACAGTCTGCCAATACCGAGACCCTGAAGCTAACGGTACAACGGATACAACAAATGGCGTACCACCTGGAAGATCTTGACAATAGAGGGAGGAGGCAAAACATCAGGATCCGCGGGATCCCCGAAGAGACAGACGAAACCACACCGATACAATCTACCCTTCTGGAGATCTTTAACAACTTACTGGGCCGCACACCTCAGTCACCAATAGACCTGGTGAGAGCACATAGGGCGCTTAGACCGAAAGGCCCCCCAGGAAGCCTACCCAGAGACACAATTTGCTGCTTGGCAAGCTACCAACGAAAGAGGAAATACTACGTAGAGCCAGAGACGCAGACAAGGTATTGCTGGGCGGCACAGAGATCCAATTTTTCCCAGACCTGTCCCCCACCACCCTGGCCTACCGCAGGGCTTTGCGCCCATTCACCAGACAACTCCAAGCTAATAGAATAAAATACCGATGGTGTTTCCCGAATGGACTACAGGTACACACACCAAAGGGCCCGTACATGGTAAAGGAAAAGACGGACATGGAGACCCTGGGAAGGAAACTGCAGATCACACCGGCCCCTCTATAATGGCCGGACCCCCTCACCCTATATACACCTGCTCAACAACCAAGGCCACAAGGTGCAGGTAGCCAGATCCCGCGCACTTCCCGCCAACAAGCAACAGGCCCGAGGGGCCTGTGAGGAGCAGAGGAGACAGCCAGTACCGATCATGCAAACAGACCAATCGAGACAACGATGCCATCTGCGGGGATCTCTCCCCCGCCCAACTGCCCCAAGCCGGACACGAACAGACGAGACGACACCCCACAAACAGACACAGCCATATCACAAATGGACGCAGCTCGGACCAAAAGGGCCGAATTACGAGCCAGGGAACGGACACCCCCTATCCCGGGACTAACAAGACCACGACACCACCATTCCACAAACGTTCCCGAAAGCGCAAAATACAGGCCTCAGGTCTCCTGAACAACATACGGCCCGGGACCCTAGAACCGGAGGCTCCGGGACAGACGAGGACAACCGCAAGTATTCGACAAAACTGGCTGAAAGGTCGGATAGACTATTGGTACCTTAACACGACCACATTACAATAAGGACTGTTACTTATATGTACCGCAGGGAGGTGGGAGGGAGGGACATGGGGAGGTAAAATTGCAAACTATGTGATTTCATGTACGAGGCAGGGGACGTGAGATGGGTAGAAGACCGACGTGGGCGACCGCACCCCGCTGGGAGGGCCTAGCGATGACCTACCCAGGAGCAGGCCGGGGGGTCGGGGGCCCACGCCGCTCGGACACCCGGGGGGGGAAGGGAGGGGGACCAGGTACAATCACGAGCTACTGGCCCACTGCGGAGCCCGAGATACTGGGCGACCATAGGGTAGAGACGGACAGACACCCCTGCCCCCTACAACAAGCAGCGGAAGGTATTAAACCAGCGGACACATACGCAGACGTGGGGAGATATAGGGGGGAAGAACAGGGAGATGAGAATACCAGCCCTTTCTCTAAGCTGGTATAGGTGACAGAAGACACACACCAGCACACCCACCATCACACACGAACACCCCCCGGGGACTGACGGACTAACAGGACTACAGATGCAGGGGGGAGGGGACCCAGGGGCACGAAACTGAGTGAAAACGAGCTGGCTAACTGGAGCAATAGGGGTTACATAGACGGGCCCATCGCTGAACTTGGTGGGGCCGAAGGGGAGAGATGCTAAAGTTACTGTTCTAATGTTATACTATGTTAATCTGGAAGTTTTACCTCATGTTTTCTGTCTCATATGCTACTACACTGCTTGAGTCTCAACTGACCCAATGTCACAACGCAAGTCCGAGGCGAGGACACAAAGCACACACACAATCACATGGAGCCCCGAGGGGGACAATGAGGGACACAGACCAAGGTAAGCGGACGACCTGAGATAAGGATAGTAGGGAACATCCTGACATCAGCCACATACACGCTGACGTAGCCGGATACCTCGGCACTCCTTCTACTCCCGCACGGGATAAGCGCCAATTTAAGGTGAACGATTCCTGTGACCGAAGAGAAGGCCAGGGTCTACACGCACACCTAGACGCAAATTCCCTAACGCCGCAGAGCCGGCGGACGACACAACCAACACACACACACACCCCCCCAGTCACTACCCCCCCCCCCCCCAACCCGTAGCAGCCGGGGTACTGGACTCACTGAGGCAGACCCCATCATGACACTAACACCAGCCAACCTTACGTTGATCACCATCAACGCTCGGGGTCTGAACAAACCCGAAAAAAGATCGTCAGCCCTGAAAGACTTCCACGCCGCTAGGGCGTCAATAGTCTTTATTCAGGAGACACACTTTAAGGAGGGAGCTAGACCAAAACTACATAACCACCACTACCCTACGGGGTATTACAGCGATTATCATGGAGGCAAAGCACGAGGCACAGCGATTCTCATACACAGGGGGGTCCCCTTCCGGGAACAAGGGATACAGGTGGACCGGGAAGGCAGATATGTACTCTTAAAGGGCACGATAGCCGGACAAATGTACACCTTCGCTAACATTTACGCTCCCAATCAGCGACACTATAGGTTCCTGACGGGAATCCTCCGTGAGATACAGGGGTTCATGGAGGGTATACTGATATTAGGGGGAGACTTCAACCTAGCCCTGGACCCGAAATGGGGCACACGGGCAACACCCACATCCCTGCTCAACATCTAACCGCACTCAAAAACCTCCTATCCAGACACAAGACGAGAGGGATTATACGTTTTTCTCACATCCTCATAACTCATACACCAGAATTGACTACTTTCTGCTTACACACTATCCCCCTCGTCTTACAAGTGGAACACGGCACAGCCACATGGTCGGACCACGCCCCTGTGACGCTCACAATAACGTCCCCACTATACAGACGAGTAGCCAAGTGGCGGCTCAATGAACACCTACTCACCGTACCAGAAGTGAGCTCAGACATCGGAGCTACCCTCCGGGAATACTTCGACCTCAACACATCATCCCAAACGTCCCTGACGATTAGGTGGGAGGCACACAAGAGTGTGATCAGGGGACATTTCCTACAAAAAAGCTCCATACTCAAACGACAACGAGAGGCAGCCATGGTAGACATACTGACGAAAATACAGGGGATAGACAACCAAAATAAAACCAATCAGACACCCGAACTGCAAAGTCAACTGCTCTCATTGCGCAGAGACCTTACCAAACTTCTCCAGACGCGATACCATAGGGACGCGCGGAGACATAAAGCGTTCTTCGCCTTACACGGCAACAAGAGTGGCAAGTTACTGGCGAGAATGCTAGCCAAGCGACGTCAACTGACATACATAGACCGCATGAGGGACAGTACAAACACGCTACACAGACTACCCCAAAAGATACAGGAAACAATCAGGGCTTACTACGCCAAACTCTACTCGCTCCCACGACCACACACACGACACGCGGACGAACGCCTCACGGACTCGATCAACAAATACCTACACTCACACTCGTCGCCCCCACACTGGACAAGGCTGTAACAGAGCTCTTAGATGAGGAGAGAACTCTGGGGGAACTAACCACAGCGGTGAAGCAACGTTTAACGCCATAAAGGAGGGCCACCAATTCCCCAAACAATCCCTGGCGGCACACATTACGATTATTCCCAAGGATGGTAAAGACGGGGATCAGTGCGGTAGCTACCGCCCCATATCGCTCATAAACTGTGATCTCAAACTGCTAGCTAAAATTCTTGCAAACAGACTACAAACGCATGTCCCCATGTTAGTTCACCCAGACCAGGTGGGATTCGTGATGGGACGAGAGGCACGGGAAAACACCATGCGCACGCTCACAGTGATGCACAGTGGTAGACGAGCCGTGGGAGGCCTTCTCCTGCTGTCCACGGACACGGAGAAGGCCTCGAACTGGTGGGGTGGAAGTACCTATTCCACACTCTCACGCACATGGGCCTGGGATCAGGGCTTCAGGGGTGGATAGAAGTGTTATATACACAACCCACAGCACAGGTAATCGTAAACGGCGCCCTGTTGGAGTCATTTGAAATCCTGAACGGCACGCGCCAGGGATGCCCCCTATCCCCGATCCTCTTCGTCCTGGCCCTGGAGCCACTACTGGTAGCCATCAGGAGCAACCCAGACATACAAGGGATGCAACTAGGGACAACACACCACAAAATCGCGGCGTACGCGGATGACCTATTATTTTATGTAACCAACCCTGAAATCTCCCTCCCTAATATACTAAAAGCATTCCATGACTTCGGGAACATCTCCAACCTCAAAATAAACCTGAGCAAATCCTTCATACTTAACGTGCCCATCCCGGAGTGCAGGGCAGAACCATTACGCCAAAACTACACCTTCCAATGGGCGAACCAAAAAATTAAATACCTGGGGATCTGGCTAACAAAAAGAGAAGGGGATATGTTCAGGGAAAATTTTGCCACCATGCAGACGAAGATACGCACAGATATGCAAGAATGGGCATACCCACACATCTCCTGGCTGGGTAGGATACAGGTGGTGAAAATGAATTTTCTCCCACGCCTACTCTACCTGTTCCAAACCATCCCCATAACAGTACCCCGCCCTTTCTTCACCTCACTGCGCACGGCCCTGGGACAATACGTGTGGAACAGTAAACAACCTCGGCTTCGCCATGCACTGCTGACGCAACCAAAAGACAGGGGCGGACTGGCACTGCCGGACTTCACCCTCTACTATAAAGCATGCCACTTCCTGAGGATAGTGGAATGGACTAAGGCAGGGACCCACAAACTGTGGAAACAGGCTGAGGAACATGTGGCGGGCATACCGGTCGCGGCCCTACCGTGGTTGCCCCCGGAGGCCTCGGTGGGCGACGCGAAACACTCCCCCTACACTAGAGCCACCCTACAGGTCTGGAACCGCACAAAAGGGAGACACGGCCTAACCACGTACCCGACCCCCCTATTGCCACTCACACACAACTCGACCTTCCTACCAGGTCTAGACCCCAGAGCATTCAAGGACCTAATACAAGACCCAATACCCAGACTTAAGCACCTACACACGACAGATGGCATAAAGACACTAGAGGACCTACGGGGAACAGCGGAACACACCCTTCTGATGCAACTAAAATACAAACAAATCCGCAGCTACATCGCCACACTCCCTCAGGGACCGATACTAACACGGACGACCACAGCCTTTGAGAATCTCTGCTTAGACCCGAACCCAATCACGCACAGGGTTTCCACCCTATATACCCTACTACTAACACACACACCAACAGAACAACCTGGATTCTATGGGAAAAGGGAGGCGGCACTAGGCCACACGCTGGAGCAGGAGGATTGGGAGAAAATATGTTATCTCACACACCACTGCTCCAGCTATAGCAAAACACAAGAGACGGCTTACAAGCTGTTAACACAATGGTACTATACCCCCGAGACCCTGCACGCCCGAATCCCGTCGCACTCCCCTCAGTGTTGGCGATGCGAGGAGGACAAAGGCACTCTCCTACACATATGGTGGGAATGCAAAAAGATAGCCCCATACTGGACTGACATACACAAGATACTCCAATGGTTCACAGACGACCCACCGCCATTCAGCCCAGCGGCCATGCTGCTACACCACACCACGGCCCCCAGAACTGCATACAAAAAATCACTCACGATACGCATATTGAACACAGCCAAATCACTGATACCACAGTTCTGGAAACAGCGAGACACCCCTCCCCTAAAAACATGGTTCGCACAAATGGAGGAACTAAGATCCCTCGAAGAACTCCACCATACTGCTAATGACACATTCCAAAAGTACTTAAACACATGGACACACTGGATTCTCCAGACTTCCAAACCTGACTTCACCACCATACTACAAGATACACTCTCCAGCTAACTATACGAAACCGTCAAGTCTAAACCGCCTCACTAAGAGATAGCTCAGAGGACACCGGGACCTCGGCTGCTACGGGATCCTCCCCTAACACACACACATTCCCACACGTAACACCACCACACACACAACCTACAACGCGAGAGACACATAGGCCCAGACGAGGCCGAGGACATGCCAACGCATCAGATCAGGCTGCTGACCAATCGGTATAGCTTACCCTAAGACCCGGACACGAACGACCGAATGGTCTCCCACCTACACGCACCGACATAAGACACCTAACATCATGTCAGATATAGGGCAAGCGGGCAACAGTGCCAGGACTTACATACCATAGGCAAGAACCTACCAATATACCACCTACTGTTTGCTCCCAGCGGGACCTGCGAGTCCCCCATACACATAATAGCTCTGATGTACAGTGACCTGCGTGTCACAATAATGTGTTACACGTCTTATTTAAACATGCATACTTGTGAGCATGCCGTACGAGTTGATGAACGAAATGTTGGGACCTGCGTGTCCCTGTTGCTTATTTCATAACACGAAAATAACTTGTCTGAAAATGTGAACAACCCAAATAAAACTTATATTTACAAAAAAAAAAGAAAGAAAACCTTGTGCATGTCTAATCCCTAAGGGAGGTTTAAACCTTAGTATTCTCCAACTTGGAGACCCTATTTTCCCATTGCTCTATTCAGGGACTGAAATTTTTTTCCTGCCTCAAGATCCTTATCTCTCTTCTACAATGATTCTGAACTTGAGATTTTATCATTTCCCAGTGTGGAATATCTGGGAGTTTCCAGAATCTTGCAAGAGATGCTTTAGTCTCCGTTAGTATAAGTATAATTAGCTCTTTTTTAGACAATGGGAGATTAGGCCAACCAAGATGAAGTATCATTGATTTACAGGTAAAATCCAAATCAACCTCCACCTCTTCTCTACAGAATTTTACTACCTTCTTTCATAATTGTGATATTAATGGACATGACCACCAGATATGAACATAGTCAGATATCTGGATACATTTTTGATAATTTATTAGGAACATAATGCCATCTATTAATAATTTTATAATGGCTGATTAAATAGTGATATTTAAGCAATGTATGGCTTTAGTTACTGCATTATTTGCATTTATCCATTCTTTTCTAGAGATGCTGATCTGTAAATCCTTTTCCCAGGACTTACCATATTTTTCGCTCCATAAGACGCACTTTCCCCCCCCTCAAAAGTGAGGGGAAATGTCTGTGCGTCTTATGGAGCGAATGTGAAGCTTTACTTACCTGTCTTGTAGCGTGGGCCGGCAGCACCGCGGTACAGGAACTTCAAATTCAGGTTCCGGTTTCCGGCGGGACTGAAAGGAAGTGCGCACACTGAGTGGGAACACTATGGGTCTGGGGAGGAGGGGTTAAAGGTCATTATGGGACAGGAGAGGGGAGTGGGTGGTAAGGAACACTATGGGAAAGGGGAGGAAAAAAAATATTCTGAACAAACTGTCCCATAGTAAGAAACACTATGGGACAGTTTGTTCAGAATATTTTTTTTTCTGGGTTTCCTCCTCTAAAAACTATCTTATGGAGCGAAAAATAAGGTAAGAGCTGGGAAGACTGGGATCATTTTAAATAGATCACACAGGTTTGCACATCTTGATACCAATTTTGTATTACTCTTAATTTTTAGTATATTTAAGAATGGTTGTAAACCTTCTGGAGTTTCTTCTACTTTGTGTTTGTTTATGAAATGTTTTATCCTTAAATATGTAAAGTTTTCTTTATATGGAAGGGAAAAGGTTTGTCTAATTTGTTCAAAAGGAACAATCTGGTTTTGTTGCATAATCTGATCGATTCTATGAATACCGTAAGACTTCCAAATTCTAACACTTAAGTCTTCAATATTAGCTGTTAGGATCTTTAATGGCAAATCTTTAATAATTTTGTCTACAATCTTGAGTCTCTTTTTCCACTTTTTCCAATGTAACATTAGATTATTAATGATTAAACCCATGTAGAGATTATCTTTATTGTTAGTTTTCCAAAATATGGATAATAAATCCGGGACATTCATTCTTATCGCTTCTATTTTGGCCCAAGCTTCCTCCATAGAACTCTCTTTCAAAGTTGTAACTATATGAGCCAATGCACATGTCTCATACAACTCTAGCATGTTAGGCAAACCCATTCCTCCATTTTTAGAATTTAAATGTAATATCTTTCTGCTGACTCTAGGCTTTTTTTTTTTTTTTTTTTTTAATTCTTTATTTTGACGTGCATGAGGGTAACAAGCATTCTCGCTATGCCACAACAGCACTTGCGAGTGAAAGGTAAACAATGAAGTTAACAATATAGGCACATTGATATGTCAGTGCACATTTTTTGTTTTTATAGAAAGACATAGGAGTAAGTTAGTTTATCATAACGAGTATATTGAGAAAAATTCTATAGGTCAGCATCACATCAGCCTGTTCTCATTTTTCGCTACATTCCGACCTCGGCTTGATAGGTCGCATACTTTGAACATTATACCCGCTCCGTCAACTATGTGTATCATCTGGGTGATTAAAGTAGGACTAACATTGTCCCCAAGAAACTACCTGATATGGCATACATTCTGTCTAGCAATGTACAGTTAGTCACGTATAGGGTACGGCTAAACAGTAGACAGGTCTAAGAAACAAACATAACTAGAACATTGATATCCAGCTGCATAAACCTATTACTGTCCTGCAATTAGTCTAGCTTATGGGAGGCTATATTGGCTGTGGCTTTGAGGAGCCAACATGAACTATGTACATTTTAGCTGATATTTAACTTATTAAAGAGGAGTGTCACATGAACCCCAAACCATGGGTTAGCAAAAAAAACAAAAACAAAAAACAAACAAAAATAAAGTACTTAGTGGGTGATGCCCCTTTGGAGCCTGGGTAGTCCTGCTTCGCCTCATGTTGTGACCACCGCATTGGTATCCAAGCGAGCCCTCTGAGGGACAAACGGGGCAACCCTAGAGGGGTCCCAAATGTGCGCGGTGGCGGTATAGCTCGAGCCAGATTGGGCTAGCGCATCTCGTGGGAGGCCGATGGTTTCCAGCATGGCCGCTGCTTCCTTAATGTCTCTGACCGCGTGCACGGAGTCTCCTTTCAGGATGTGGAGTAGCCGCTGTGGTCTCCAGCGATATGCGATAGCATGGGTGCGCAGCAGTGAGGTAAGTGGCTGGAGAGTCTTCCTCCATTTCAGAGTGTCCCCAGATAAATCTGAATAAAACGTGAGCGCCATGTTTTCAAAGGAGAGTGGCGAATTCCCTTTAGTTGCTGCCTGTACCGCTGCTTTCTCCCTGCCGTTGCTGAATCTGACCACCAGATCCCTGGATGCGGTCTCGGGGGCTTTTTTAGGCTTTGGTATGCGAAATATCCCGTCAGTCATAACGCTTTTTGCCTGCTTGGGCGTAAGTAGTGACCCTAGCAGCCTTCTCACCAGGTGCGGGAGTTCTGCGTCTGGGATAGCCTCTGGGACCCCACGTATCTTGAGGTTGTTTCGGCGCCTGCCGTCTTCCATCACAGCCAATCGTTGTTCCAAAGTGGCTTGTTGTGCCTGGAGAGTCTGGACTGCACCAGAGAGAGTGGTGATTGTCTGGGTATGTTCAGCTGCTGTCGTCTCCACCGTCCCCAAGCGGCCTACCAGGCCCGTTAGGTCTGCTCTGAGTGAGGCCATGTCGGCTTGCAGGGTGAGCTGGAGGCTGTGTAGTAGCTCCTTCAGGGTGGCATTTGTCACCGGAGCTGAATCAGTGGTCTTTGGAGCTGTCTGGGGCCGCGGTGGGAGAGGGGCCACGGCGGATCCCATCCCCAGTAGTGAGTCCTCTGAGGAGTCTGAGTACTCATCCATCTCGGCAGCCATCTTGGGCCTGCCTGAACCGTGGGCCTGCCGGAGTAGATCTCCTATATTCATGCCCGCTTTGGGCTTATCGGGCTTTTGCTTCTTCAGCTTGCGGCCCATGACCACTGTTAGCACCCGTGGTCCGTTTTGCCAGCGGAGGTAAGGGGTTAGATATTGCCAAAATGCGGCGGTAATTGTCGGAGCTCATCCGACATGCGTCCGTCTCGATCAGTAGCTTGGCTCCGCCCCCTCTAGGCTTTTTTTTTAACCAAATATATTTATCTAAAGCAGACTGGATCATTATACCCATTCAAAGTCATATTTTGCTTTAATCCTTGCTTGCATATCTTTAGATAGATTTTTTGCTAAAAGCATTGTTTTATCTGTATTTAGGTTAAAGTTTGAATATTGGCCAAATTCTGATATAACTTTTAATAATTCCTCAATTGATGTTTCTGGGTCTGAAATAGTAACCAATATGTCGTCCGCATATAATAATGTTTTATATTCTTCTTGGCCTATTCTAACTCCTTTAATCTTTGGGTTATCTCTAATTTCACAAACTAGAGGTTCAATGTATATCAGATACAACAGAGGGGAGAGGGGACAACCTTGTCTTGTTCCATTACCGATTTTAAACCAATCAGATGTGACTCCCCTCCCTATGGTTCTAGCCATTGGGGCAACATACAAAGCCATGATGGCATCTAAAATCCAGCCCTCAGGAAGTCCCACCTGACCCTGTCAAAGACCTTCTCTGCATCCAATGACAGGGTCAGAAGTGGGGCACCCGACTCATGAACAGCATCCATAATATCCACTATTGTCCTTACGCTATTAGTAGAGTATCTGTCTCTAATAAAACCGACCTGATCTTTACGGATCAAATTCGGTAAAATGGTTTGCAACCTGTTTGCTAAAATGCTTGAGTTTATTTTGATGTCTGTATTTAACAGCGAGATAGGACGATAGTTCTTTATATATTCTGTTGGTTTTTCTGGTTTATGTATTGGAATGATGTTTGCATATAGCATTTCTTTTGGAATGTCTTTTTCCTTTACTATGTTATTAAACAAATCTTTTAGATGGACTAGTAGGATATCTTTAAATTGTTGGTAAAATACATTTGAGTAGCCAGCTGGGCCAGGAGTTTTTTTTTTTTTTTTTAGAGTATCTATTGCCTTCCCGATCTCTATTTCTGAAAAGGGTTCACTAATGTATTTTAATTGTTCAATAGATAGTTTTTTCATACATTTATTAGTCTCAAAATATGAATCTGGGTTATTTTTTTTGTTAGGTAAGTTATACAAGTTCTGATAAAAACTATTAAATGCTTTTCCTATTTTTTCTGGAGAAAGTTGGAGCCCATCCTGCGTAATGATTTTCTGTATAGTCCTATTCATTTTTTCCCCTTGATTTTATTAGTAAGAATCTTATTTGCACGATTACCTGTACATTACCATTTTGTTTTTAAGTATTCTAATTTTCTGACAGTTTGCTGTAATAATATTTCATTTATTTTGTCCTTTATATTTGTAATTTTATCACTTGTTTGTCTGGATGGACTATTCTTATTTATTTTTAATAACTCATAGAGAGAAGTATAAATTCATTCGGGGGATTGCCTTATTCTTGTTTCTTATGTCCATTTTAATAAAGTAACCCCTCAGTACTGCTTTATAGGTGCACCAAACTAATGAGTCAGATGTGCCTTTGTTTTTGTTCTCCTCAAAAAATTGCTTTGTTATTTCTTTTATATATTTAATGTCCTGAGGTTTGCTTAAAAGGCGATCATTTAGGGGGGCGGGGCCGGACCGCCAAGCGGGATGGTCGCACGCAAGACCAGCTCCAGCAAATGCAGACTAATTAAGCTGCAAAATTAAGATTTAATACATAAAAACCGTTCAGTGACGGCGGCCCTTACCGGGTGGAGAGCACCAGAACCAGGGCGAGGCTAACCCAAAGGGTTTTAGTCCCCTGGAGGAAGAATCCTCACTGGCACACCGAGGCCTACTCCAGCGGTGAGCGGGGCAGACGCCCGCTGCCCAGCTATCCCGCCTACCGATGCTCCGCCACGCCAAGAGCCAGACCCACGAGGAACCGGCTACGTTCCCCCCCCTATGGACCGGGGGGGGGTGGTCCCGGTCCTCACCCTTGAGCCCCGACCACCACATAGCACCCAAGGTGCCGCAGCAAGGGCGCCCCTGACCCGCAATGGAAACATCGAAACTAAGATGGCGGCGGCCGCGTGTGTGGGCACTGAAACCAGCAACTACCTGCTTACCCGGAGTGGCAACAACCAGGAGGGGTTGAAGGCATCTGCAGCACAGTCCACTACTGCAGCCACCCACCCACAGGCACCCCTGCGTTTAAACAAACCACACAGGCCTCGAAGCTGAGAAAGGGATGAGGGATAAGTCCGCAACAGGCAGCGGGGAAGGAAGCTACACAGGCAAACACCGGCCACACAGAACAAACCGCAGGACCCTGAACTGCAACTGGTCATCACCCCGACACAGCGATCCAGGAGGTACCCTGCCGGGAGCTATACTACTCATGGTCTGCCGCACGGTGCCCACCGAGTGACCCTGACAGAGACACGCCACACACGGGCAGCTGACCTGCGGCGGGAACACACTGAGTCCAAAGCAAGCAGAGACTATGGAGATACACGAGAGAACACTTTGAAAGCAAGTCTCATTGCCACACAAATTTAGTCTATAACCCTGGACTGAACAAGTAATTGGGGGTCAAGGGGGTGATACCTAGCACTCATCAGCGACAGTTAAAAGTGTTTGCATGTTGCCCACTTCTCTAAGCGTGACAGACTTATTTGTATGCACACTCAGTTTAGCATACCCTTTATATTTGGATATTTGCCTTTAGTTTAATGTTTCTTGGAAAAAGGCACAGACTCCATCCACTCTGGGGGCATTGCAAAACGTTAATTAACCTATAAGTAACCTATAAGTGGCTTTTCTTTTATGCATAGCCGATAGTACTGTATGTTTCCCTAGCCCTCAGAAATACCAAAAATGGATGCAACTTTCTGTTAAGCGACAACAATTTACAAAAATGTGCTATGATTTCTAATGCCTAACCTATGTAAATCTATGCCCTAGCTGTTATGGCAGTGTGTGCTGTTTGTAACTTTCCCTGCACAACTAAAATAAAGAATTAAAAAAAAAAAAAAAGGCGATCATTTAGTCTCTAACTATTCCTAATTCTATTCTTGGTCTGACCAAGTGACTTCTTGAATAAAAACCTTCTTTATTTTATATGTTAGCAATGTTGAACCTAAAATTAGGTCTAATCTGGAATATGTACAATGAGCCCTCGAAAAACAGGTAAAATCTTTTTCTTGAGGATGATGAATCCTCCATAGATCTATCAATTCATATTTATTTACTAAGTTTGAAAACTGTTTAGACATTATTTTTCCTCTTTTATCCTGGGGCACACCTGCAAATGAGTTTCTGTCTAAGCTTCCGTCCATAATACAGTTAAAGTCTCCCGCTACGAGGACCTTCCCTGTCTTAATTTTATCTAATTTGATCAAGACTTTTTGTATGAAAGAGACGGGGTTAACATTAGGTGCATAAATGTTAGCAATGGTAAAATCTTCATTCTGTATTTTACATAAGACTATAATATACCTTCCATTTTTGTCCGTGACCTGATAATTAATTTGACAGTCCAAATCATTAGTTACTAGAAGGGCAACTCCACATTTATTTTTGTCCTCTAATGAAGAACTTATTTTGATGTCAAAATTATTTGGAATAAGACGTTTTAAAACTTTCTTTAACCAATGGGTCTCTTGTAGTAAAATGATCTTGGCTCCTTCCTTCCTAACATATTAAAATACCTTATTTCTTTTATGAGGGTTATTCAATCCCTGTGCATTTAACGTCATAAACTTAACCATTTAAAATAAACAATACATCATAGTTTAGTCTCGCGATAGGCTCCAAAAAGAAAAAAGGAAAAAAAACAAAACAAAAACAAAATAGTAGACCAGACAAGACATATAACCAGGTAAAAACCCATAACCTCATATGAAAAACATATGAGACTCTTTGTCCCCCCAGCATACTTATGGAGACTCGGAACCCCATCTTATGCCCCCAAATGTGGCTAGCAAACTCCAAATTAATTGGAGTCGTTAGGGGGTTACAAAAAAATAAAATAAAAAAAAAAGGTTATTCTCTCCCTCCTACATTTGATTTATAAATTATTTTAAATCTCCTCCCTGCAGGGCCGGCGCGTCCATAAGGCGGCACAGGCGGCTGCCTTAGGGCGCACCGGCCCGGGGGCGCAAATGTCGGGGTGACCGGCAGGAGGGAAGCGCACAGCGTCCCTTTCCTGCCGGTCACTTCTTGAAGCGTGGCCGAGCGGCAGCAGCATCCCCACAAATCAGCCTTCTTCCCTACAGTGCGGCGGACTGTGTGGAGGGGGCGGGGATATGAACACGTCATATCCCTGCTCCCTCTGTAGCACACAGCGCGCCCAGCAGGGGCGGAGCTAACGCTGGCCACCTTCATTTCAGCATGGGAGGACTTCCTCCCAAGAAGACTGCAGAGAGCAGAATGCAGAGAGGAGGGGGGCTGGGCAGGACTAGCTCCAACTCCCAACTACCTGAGCCAGCACTCTAGATCCCAGGTAAGCCACCCTCCTGTGTATGGCTAGAAAAGTGTATATTTTGATCAGCATGTTTGTGTGTGTATGGCTGTGTGTATCTATATGTCTGTCAGTGTGTCTGTGTATGTCTGTCTGTTAGTGTGTCTTTGTGTGTGTATATGTCTGTCAGTGTGCCTGTATGTCTGTCTGTGTTTCTATCTGTCAGTGTCTTGTGTGTTTCTGTCTGTCAGTGTCCGTGTGTGTATGTCTGTCAGTGTGTCTTTGTGTGTGTGTGTGTGTATATCTTTCTGTCAGTGTGTCTGTGTGTATCTATATGTCTGTCAGTGTGTCTGTCTGTGTATGTCTGTCAGTGTGTCTTTGTGTGTGTATGTGTGTGTGCGTATGTCTGTCAGTGTGCCTGTATGTCTGTCAGTGTATCTGTGTGTGTTTCTGTCTGTCAGTGTCTTGTGTGTTCTGTCTGTCAGTGTGTCTGTGTGTGTATATATCTGTCTGTCAGTGTGTCTGTGTGTATCCATGTCTGTCAGTGTGTGTGTGCGTCTGTCAGTGTGTCTGTGTGTGCAACTGTATGTCTATCATTGTGTATATGTGTATCTGTATGTCTGTCAGTGTGTCTGTATGTCAGTGTGTGTTTATCTGTATGTCTGTCAGTGTTTGTGTGTATCTGTATTTGTGTGTCTGTCTATCTGAATGTGTATCCGTTTGTGTATATGTGTATCTGCATGTGTGTCAGTGTGTGCGTGTGTGGCAGTGTATGTGTATATGTGCATACATCTCAACATTCAAACACCAACACTACACACAAATAACCACCTGCATGCAAACTTCAACACTACATACAAACACACCCCTGCATTCAAATGTCAACACTACATACAAACACACGTCTGTATCAGACACCAAAATTATATATAAACACACACCTGCATTCAAAAACCCAACACTACACGTAAATACATGCTTGCATTCAAACTCAAACACTACATACAAACTCACCCCTACATTCACACAAACATACTCTATACAAACACATACTTACAGTCAAACACGCTCCGTGTTAAATACAATCCTGCAAGCATGGGGAATCGGTAGAGCCCCAGCTTTCAAAGCATTGTTAAAGTTGCACGACAGATGGGGGTCTATCTTTTAGCCATCCTGTGTACATACACAGACCGTCATACAGAGACATACAGTCTGTATGTCTCTGTATGATGATCTGTGTATGTATTCAAAAGGAATAAACGCAGGCAACACTCTAATAGTAATAATGGTATATTTATTGATAGGTGAACCACCCCAAAGAAAGTGCAACGTTTCGGCTAAGCAGAGCATTATTGCATTATTAAGGCTCTGCTGAGCCGAAACATCACACTTTCTATGGGGTTGGTCACCTATCAATAAATATACCATCCTTACTATTGGAGTATTGCCTGCGTTTATTCCTTTTGAAGACTTTACTGGTGGATCCAGCGATGTCTGCCTGACGTCGGAGCAACTACCACTGTGGATGGCTGGAGCATTTACACGGTATCAGTGTGCAGGGTTCTTTGTTTGTCTGTCTTTGTATGTCTCTATATGTCTCTTTATGACTGTCTGCGTATGTATGTCTCTGTATCACTGTGTATGTATGTCTCTATATGCCAATCTCTATGTTTCTTTATGTCTGTGTCTGTATTTTTGTGTGTGCCTGTGTCTGTATGAATGTATGTCTGTGTTTGTACGACAATGTACCTGAATGTGTAGATTGTATGACTGTGTTTGTTTGATTGTGTGCCTTTTATGACTGTGTGTCTGTATATCTTTGTGACTGTGTGCCTGAATAATTATGTCTGTGTGCTTGTATGGTTGTGTGTCTGTGTGTTTGTGTATTTGTGCATGTATGTATTTTTGCCTGTATCTATGTCTATGTCTATATGGGAGAAAAAGAGAGATAGAAAGGGTCTGACGGGGAAGAAAGAAATACATAAGAGGGGTTGTATGAGACACACTAAAGGGGGGTGTAAGGCACAAAGGGACCAGAGGGGTAAGAGAGTGGATATGCAACACTAATGGGGGTAAAATTCAAAAGGGGGGCTACGAGACACAGAGGTGAAGATGCATTGGGTTTTTTTGGGTGCGGGGGGGGGGGGGGGGGGGGGCAAAATGCATCTTCGCCTGTGTAGTCAAAAATCCTAGCACCGGCCCTGCCTCCCTGCTTAAACTTTATCTTGTTCTAGAACCTTTTGTATCCAGATATTAACAGAGTCCGTATTATCAAATGATACAGTTTTTGCTTCATGCATTATTATGAGTCTTGATGGGAATGCCCAATAATGTTTAACATTATGCTTTCTTAAAGTCTCGGTTGCTGCTGCAAATAGACATCTCTTCCTTCATATGATTTTTTTTTCATTTGATAGTTTCATATGATAGATCTGTGAAAACCTTGATATTTGTGTATTCTTCCTTCTTGCTTCCCTGCTTTGACGCTTTCCTAACTTCTTCTTTAAGTAAAAATGAATTACAACATATCATTATGTCATGTGGAACTTCTTGGGATAAATTTCTTGGTTTTGGGATTCTATGGCACCTTTCTAAGAATTTATAATTCTCATCCATACGGATACCCATATCTAGAAAGTAGGCTTTTCAAAAATCCTGCAGTTTGTCTTGAGTTATGTTTTCTGGTACATTTCTTATCCTTACGTTTTTTAACCTAGAACGGTCTTCTAAGTTGGTCAGTTTTTGCTCTAGGTCTTGAATTTTCTGTAGGAGATTTTCCTGACATTCTTGTTGGTTCTTAATCACAAATTCTGTATGTTCCAATTTTTCTTCTACTGATTTAATCCTTTGACCGATTTCCTTTATGTAATTTTTTAAGTCAGAATTATTATTAATAATCTCTTGCTTTATAGCTAGGAGTTGTTGATCCAGACAGCTTTTTAAGTATTCTGTCGTTATATATGAGGATTCATGTTCTTTTATGGGTTCCGTCTGGACTGCTTTACTCTCCTCATTAATCATGGCAGCATCCTTTATTGTCATTTCTGTTAAAGATTTGTCAGTCTGTGATGTGAAGAAATTTGATAACCTCTTTTCTACTTTATGATCCCTTTTTTCTCCCTTGTCTTTACTCTCCTTTTCTCTATTAGAGACCGGTTTTTGATCTTGATTTCTTCTGGTAGACATTTTTTTTTCTTCTTATATCTTTTTGTCTCCTTTTTCTATGTTTTTTTCTCCTTGCCTTTTTTTTATTTCTTTTCTTCTTTCTTCTCTCTTCCTTCCCTCTCCTTTGCTCTTCCTTCTTTCCTTCCCGTTTTCTTTACTTTTATACTTCCTTTTTTTTCTTTCTTCTCTCTTCTTTTTTTCCCTCTGGGGCTAGAGTTCACTCTCGCGAGATTTGAGCGTTGCCGCGGCATGTGGGTCAGTGAGGAGGGAGGCTGAGAGCAGAGCCGGCGCTCGGATAGCGCCGGCTCTGCATGAGCCGACAGGGGAGATCCTGAGATCTCCCCTGCCGGTCTCAATATACATAGGCGTGCCGCGGGATTAGGGTGTGCCCAGGCACACCCGGCACACCCCGTGCGCACGCCTATGGTCCAGAGGGAGCTCTCACAGCTCAATTGTCTTTTTGTAGGTTGGTTCCATCTCAGACGTTTCAAGGGTTGGAGAGACTTTAATTTTTCTCTCGGAACGCTGTCTCCTGTCTTCGGCGGGTTTTCCCCCTCCCCCCAGACGTGCGTGGTGTGCGTCACCCTACGTCATCACCCCCCACACATAAAGGTTTTATGGCCAAAACTAGCTCTCAAATGATTTTTTTGCATTTTTCACACAAACAAATATGAACGCTAACTTTGATCATTGTTTGTGACTAAGTAGCTGCTAAAAAGGACTGGACATACCCCATTTGTAATACCTTGGATTGGCTACTTTTGCAAATGGTATTCTATCATGAGGGTAATTCTCATTCCTGGGCTACCATACGGTCTCAAAGACAACATAACCAGTCTGGTAAATATCAAAGTGTATAAATTGAAAAATGTAATGTGCTATATTTGATCCTGTAAGTTTCCAAAACTCCATAAAACCTGTACATGCGGGGTACTGTTTAACTTGTGAGTAGGGATGCACCGAAATGAAAATTCTGGGCCAAAACCGAAACCAAAAACTCAGAAGGCTCTTGGCCGAAAACCAAAACCGAAAATGACTTTTTCCCCCCAAATGATTTTAAAAAAGTGTTTTCCTATAATTTTATTAATATTAGACTTTTTAATGAATTTAATTAATCTAATATGAAAAACTTCCCTTCTCTTTTAGTGCCCCCCCCCTTAATGTTCCTCCCTCCCCCCTCTAGTGCTCCTTTCCCCTTCCTCTTTTTTAGTGTTCTTTCCTCCCCCTCCCCTGTCCCATAGTGTTCTTTTCTCCCCCTGCCCTGTCCCAGTGTTCTTCTCCCCTCCCAGTGTTCTTCCCCCCTCCCCTGTCCCATAGTGTTCTTTTTGCCCCCCTCCCCTGTCCCATAGTGTTCTTTTTGCCCCCTCTCCCCTGTCCCATAGTGTTCTCCCCCCACCCCTTTCCCATTGTGTTCTTTTCGCCCCCCCGTCCCATAGTGTTCTTTTTGCCCCCTCCCCTGTCCCACAGTGTTCTTTTCCCCCCACTCCTCTCCCATTGTGTTCTTTTTGCCCCCCTCCCCTGTCCCATAGTGTTCTTTTTGCCCCCCCTCCCCTGTCCCATAGTGTTCTTTTCCCCCTCCCCTGTCCCATAGTGTTCTTTTCCCCCTCCCCTGTCCCATAGTGTTCTTTTCCCCCTCCCCTGTCCCATAGTGTTCTTTTCCCCCTCCCCTGTCCCATAGTGTTCTTCCCCCCCTCCTCTGTCCCATAGTGTTCTTTCCCCCATCCCAAATGCATTATTCTTGACTTTTCATGTTGTTACTATCTTTCATTGTGATATATAATCATCTGAATTGTTAATGCAAGCATGTCTGTTAAACTATGCACTACAATATATATATATATATATATATTAAAAAATGATTATTTTTTTAATTTCGGCAAATTTGACCCGTTTTCTGCCAAAATGGGATAGGCCCATTTTCAGGCGAAATTTTCAGCAGCCGCAATTTCGGTGCATCCCTACTTGTGAGACATCGCTGAACACAAATATGTGTATTTTATTGCAGTAACTAATAGTATTATGGCACTCACAGTTAAAATGCCATGCAAAATTAAAAAGTTAAAAATGTTCTCAGTTTCTCACTTTTGTTTATATTTTATTCATATTAAATTATGTTTCTTATGTAAATAATGGATAAGACATGAAAGCCCTATTTCTCCTGAACAAAATTATATATAACAAGAACAGATAAGGGGTTAAGGAAAAGGAAATCTTTTCTTTTCCCTTCGTATAGTGGCAGTACTTACAAGTGGGATGTTCCTTAGGATTCTGGACAAGAAGCTCCATATAAGCTGTAACTCAGAGACACTCACCAGTTCTTCTTGTCCCGGCAACGGGACGGACAGGTTCCCCCACAGTGCAGGTGGAGATTTGGTGCGTTCAGCACAGGTTGCTGACCGGGAGGTGAGTGCCCGATAGTTTCCCGGGCGGGAACTGAGCGGCAACAGTACTTCCGGGTTCGCGTTACGGAACGTGACCGGGTACTGTCTTTTGTGTTTTTTTCTGACGGAGTTCCCAGGCGGTTCACCTTCATTGCTCATTACGCATGCGCACAGCGGTGGAACGCACACACAGAATCACGCTACTGAGCATGCGCGAAACGGTGTTTGGCGCCAAATTTAAAATTTGGATACATGGCTGTGCAGGACCTTCCTGACCCCAAGGGTGGGTGTACAGTTCTGGTTCTCCGTGTCACCTGCCCTCCTACACGGATCTTAGGTGATTTAAGGTGAGGTTTAACTATTGAACTCTCCTTTTTTTCACCTTTTGTTTTTATGCATGCTTCTAGAATAAGTCCTATGTCTCCAGATAAGACAGATATAGACAAGATGTCAACTTCTGTTCCAAACACCACAAGTAAATCTAAGCACTTATGTTGTCTGGAATGTGCGTTACCTCTACCTGACGGATGTCGCAAAAATACATGCAATCAGTGCGCAACGGATCGGCTAGTAAAAGCCGAGCAGCTGATATGGCATCCTTCCTGGGCTGGTTTCAGGAAAATTTGTCCCAGACATTTGAAGCTATTCGGGAGAAACTGCCCACACAGCGTAGGAGGAATAGATCTCCTTCTGTGTCTGACGTCTCTTCGCCTTCGGATATTTCCAGCCTGGCTTCAAGTGTGGAGGAGGGGTTTCCACCAGAAGAGCTGAAGAAATTTATTAAAGAAGTGACGACGGCGGTACAAGAAACTGAACCTACCAAGGGTAAGGTTAAAGGTTTCCCAATGTCTCCTTAAATCTTGGATCTCCATCATAGAGAATGAAAGAATCTTGAAAGACGTACGTTCAAGTCAAGCTACAGTCTGGAGAAAAATGGGAAGATCTTCCTAAGTGGATGGTCAGATTGCCCAGCTATCAAAGAAAACCACTATACCCATTGGCGAAGTCTCAGGGCTTAAAGACCCAATGGACGAACGGGCCGAAACTTCGTGTAGTAGAATATTCCAGGCCGCAGGATATCAGTGCAGAGCTGAATTTGCAGGTTCAGCGGTTCTCAGAGCTCAGAGCGTTTGGCTACAAGCCCTGGAAGATTCCATTATGGGAAATCTGATACAGATCCTTCCCATCTCTTGTTCCTACTGAAAGATGAGTTTTCTTTGTTTATCAGCGAGGATTATGGGTTTGTCGTCAGTAGCCAGAAGAGCTCTTTGGCTACGAACATGGACAGCTGACTCTGCGTCTAAGGCATCCTTATGTGAATTACCCTTTGAAAGGAACAAAAATTTTTTTTTGGCACTCCTTTGGAAGACATTGTTAGACAGATGTCTGATACGAAGAAAGCCCTGCCTCTGGATTCAAGAACCCAGGGATATTAAAGTTTTCAGTACAAGGGTCAGAGGTCCTTTCGTTACCAGGGCGGTTTTGCAGGTTTCAAAAGCATGATGGCCTATGGCCATACCAGCCTGAAAATCCCTGATCTCGTCAGATCTCAGAAGCCATCCAGACTCGGGCCTGGTTAGTACTTGTATGGGAGACCAACTATGTACCTCAAATAAACAGCCAGTGGTCTTGACAGGAATCCAACAGGCATGACAAAAGAGGAAGTTTTGACACCATAAGAATGGGAGGACGCCTTCGGTTCTTCACCCAAGACTGGGAAAGAGTGCTTCATAGGTGGATTACAAGAACCATTTCAGAAGGTTACAGAATAAAGTTTCATCGAAACCACGTCCATCCTTCCTACTGTCAAGCTATCCATCAAGAGTAAACAAATTCTCTTCTTCTTTAAGAAATGTGGTAGAGAGGTACCCAAACGTTGGGTATTTCAGGGAGTTTACTCACGCCTTTTTTTCTGGTTCAAAAACCAGAGGGAAACTAGTAAACACCTGCTTACCATGACAGAAGTTCCGAATGGAACGTATTTTGTCTTTTGACACACATTTTACAAAGGGAGATTACATGGCAGAGTTGGTTTAAATATGCTTACCTCCATGTACCGGTTTCAGAATCTTCCCGGAAGTTTCTCAGATTTGCGGTTCTAGCAACACTGGCTTGTTGGTCTAGTGGTATGATTCTCGCTTCAGGTGCAAGAGGTCCCGGGTTCAAATCCGGAAGTGCCCAAGCACTCTTGTTTCAAGAAAGCGAAGGATTCTCCATATACATTTAAACTCTTCCCTTTGGCCTGTCCTCAGCTCTTCGAGCTTTTACGGAAATCCTGGCATCCATAGCAGTGGTTTTACGTCTGAAAGGTATCTCGATTGTTCCATACCTGGACGTTTGGTTCCTGAAGGCCCAATAAAGACAACTGCTAAATCTTCATCTCACGATTACAATGAAGGTTTTAAGAGATCACGGTTGGATCCTGAACCTGGAAAAATCCAAGCTGACTGCGTCACGAAGTCTAGAGTTCTTCGGTCTTAGAGGAAATTCACAGTCCCTCTCTCTTTTTCTACCATTAGTGAAACAAATGAGGATTTTAAAAGCCGTATCAAAGCTGCATAAAAACCTAAGTTCAATCAGAGATGCTATGAGGTTCTAGGCCTCCTCGCTTCTGCAATCCCAGCAGTGGCCTGGGCAAAGGCAGAAGCAAAACCATTGCAATGGGACATCCTTTCCCAATGGACACGAAAACAGGAAGATCTAGACTCTCCCTTCCACCTATCCAAAGGGGTGAAAGGACTCCTGAACTGGTGGAAACACAGAAGCAAAATCTCAAAGGGCCTATCGTTTGCTCAGAAACAATGGTTTATGATATCCACATATGCCTCCCAGATGGGTTGGGGCGCCCATCTAGCTTCTCAGTTCCGTCAGGGTCTTGGAACAGAGTGGAGTCAGGCGCTTCCTGAAGTTTCAGGGATTAATGCGGTTTGGAAGGCACTGGTTTCCTTCCGTTCAGCCATCACAAATCAGGCAATGAGGATTCAGTCGGACGACGCCACTACAGTGTTTTTTTTCGCCAGGGTGGCACGAAGGTAAAAGCTCTTCAAGAGCTCTGCTACCTCATATGTCTTGGGCTCAAGCGAATCTTCTCGCTATATCAGCTACCCATGTCAGAGGGTCTCTAAAGTTAGTTCAGACGGCCTCAGCCGTAGACTTTGGTCTCAGGCAGACTGGGCACTGTCAAGCTAAATTTTTTTTTTTTTGGCGCTGGGTTCACGCTTCGGCAGGCCGGAGATAGACCTGTTTGCCACAAGGAGATACAGGAAAGTTCAATGTTTTGCTTCTCTCCATTCCATTCCACCCAGTTGTCCTAGACGGTCTATCGATACCTTGGACCTTCGACATGGCTTATGTTTTCCCTCCTGTCGCTCTTATACCACGGATTGTTCATAAGTAAGATGAAGAAGGCAAGTAATTGGCAGTCCTGCCCTTCTGGCCGAACAGGAGTTGGTTTTCGGAAGTGGAAAACTTGACAATCTCACGTTGGCATCTCCAGTCTCTTCTCAAGTATTGGAGAATGTGACTCTCCCCGTGGAAACTCTGGATATTTTTCACCTGACGGCATGGTTGCTGCAAGGGTGATCCTTCAAGGCCATGGTCTCTCTGACCTTTATGTGACGTGTTGCTGTCTTCTGTCCGCTGGTCCACTTCGTAAATCTATTTCAGAGTTTGGATGAAGTTCAGAACCTGGTGTTCACTTCGAGGTTGGATCCGGCCAAAGCCTCTATCCCGGAAAGTCTTTCTTTTTTGCAAGATGGGTTTGAAGCCGGCCTGGGAGTTTTACGCTCAAAGGCCAGATTTCAGCTCTAAATCACTTCCTGGTTCGTGGCTTTGCCTCAAACCTGCTTTTTCTAAGATTTCTTAAGTCCATAAGGCTTAAGAGGCCTCCTAAGTAGTACCTTTCCCTACTTGGGATCTGTCTGGTGCTTCGAGCCCTTTGTGAACCACCATTTGAACATTTACTGGAGGTTCCTATCAAGTTTCTTACCTTCAAGACGGTTTTCCGGGTGCCTATCGCCTCTGCTAGTTGAGTAGGTGTGATCCGAGCTCTCTCTTTCTCTCCGGAATTCACCTTTTTCATCGCGACTAGGTGGTCCTGCACACCAAGCCTTCTTTTTTGCCTAAGGTTTTTTCTGGTGCTGCAATTACCAACCTATTGTCCTACCGGGGTTTTATCATTTTCCTACGTCGGATCTGGAAAGAATGTGACATCTCCTAGATGTTAGAAGATCCCTGAAAATCTGTCTTCAGATGACACAGGGATTAGATCCTTAGATCTATGTGTATTCTTTCATGGCGCTAACAGGGGTTGTGCTGTCTCAGGACCCTCTTTGGCCTGATGGCTAACGTATACAATCAGGTTGGCTTATCAATCCAAAGGGATTCCCCTTAGTTTCCCTTTAAAGGCTCGTGCCTCTAGAGCTATGACGACCTCCTGGGCTGAAAGAGCAGCCGCCTCACCTGAAGACATCTGCAAAGCTGCTGCTTGGTCTTCCTTACATACTTTTATCAAGCATTGTAGGCTGGACGTATTCTCATCATCTGAAGCTGCTTTGGACGTAAGGTGCTACAAGCTGTGGCCTGCTGAGTTCCCACCCTTTGTTGTTTGCAGGGGTCTTGCTATATCCCACTTGTAAGTACTGCCACTATACGAAGGGAAAAACAGTAATTTTACTTACCGTAAATTCCTTTTTTCTTAGTATAGTGGCAGTACTGGCTTTCCCTCCGCTTTCAAATAGATTAAATTCTATGCATCATTCGGTCTCCGTTTTGGTTCTTTTGTATTACTGGTGAGTGTCTCTGAGTTACAGCTTATATGGAGGCAGCAGGCGGAGCACAGCATTTAAATTCTAAAGAAGGGGGAGCTTCTTGTCCAGAATCCTAAGGAACATCCCACTTGTAAGTACTGCCACTATACTAAGAAAAAAGGAATTTACGGTAAGTAAAATTACTGTTTTTTAAGTAAGAACAATAAGGTTGTGAAGAGTTGATTTTATCAGAGTTTACACAGATGTTTAAAGAGCAACTGGATTAAAGGACCACTCTAGTGCCAGGAAAGCATACTCGTTTTCCTGGCACTAGAGTGCCCTGAGGGTGCCCCCACCCTCAGGGACCCCCTCCCGCCCGGCTCTGGAAAGGGGAAAAGGGTTAAAACGTACCTTTTTCCAGCACTGGGCGGAGAGCTCTCCTCCTCCTCTCCGCCTCCGTTCCTCCCCGTCGGCTGAATGCGCACGCGCGGCAAGAGCTGCGCGCGCATTCAGCCTGTCACATAGGAAAGCATTCATAATGCTTTCCTATGGACGCTTGCGTGCTCTCACTGTGATTTTCACAGTGAGAATCACGCAAGCGCCTCTAGCGGCTGTCAGTGAGACAGCCACTAGAGGAAATAGGGGAAGGCTTAACTAATTGATAAACATAGCAGTTTCTCTGAAACTGCTATGTTTATAAAAAAAATTAGTTAACCCTAGCTGGACCTGGCACCCAGACCACTTCATTAAGCTGAAGTGGTCTGGGTGCCTAGAGTGGTCCTTTAATACTTACCAAAAAACATAATATTTAGGGATACCATTTTTATTATGTGGGCTGACAACTTCTTGATTTAATGGCATTCTGAGGTCAAGTGTCATGGCACTTAGTACAACTCTCCTGCTCCTGGGTGCCTGCTGCGTCCTAGAGGTTGTCCAAGGACAATAATACAAACAACGATGTCTCTGAGAACTTTTATTGTTTATATAGCCATAGAGTGCTCCACCTACAGGTGGTGTTATGTGACTCAGTCAATTGAATCCCAGAGTGCCTCCTAGTCAGTGCTTGGTTCTAAACTCCATGTTCCGGATTCATGACACCTTGTGATTTTCCTGTTTCCTGAACTGCCTCTGGATTCCCTCTTGACCACGCTTTCTCACTGTCTGCCCTGATCTTTGGACCCCCTCTTGTCTCCTTCTTCTCAGATTTCACTTCCTGGTACCTTTTTTCTTATAAAAGACCCCTGTGCCACCAGTGATCTATCAGAGCCCTGATCTTACCTCCAAGTACCCCTGAGGATTTTGATTGTAAAGGAGTGCTGTTCCAGATTGTCACATCGAGAACACATTTTTTTCCTAGTTTGTTGCAAAATTGGGGGAAAAGCTGAACTTGATGGACGCATGTCTTTTTTCAGCCAATGTAACTATGAACACCAGATGAGGAAATATCATATATCTAGATATTCACCTATGACTGTGACCTTTTGTTTGTAAGAAACGGTAACCAATAGATGCAACTGAAATAATAGAAGCCTGTCCAGTTTATACTAGCCAATAATAAAAAATAATGCAAATAGCACATTACATATAAATGTAACTAGTGCAATAATATATATATTTTTTTAATATAAGCATCCCTTTTGTATCCATTACTGGTACTTGGTGATACAATCACTTTGATATGCTGAGAATATAGTTTAACTTTAGGAGAAACGTGAAATGTAATTATGTGCTTAGCACAATTCACTTGTTCCAGAGCAGCAATAGTCTCCATGGATCAGGCTCATTGGGGTCCTTAGGTTAAAATGATTGATCCACAAGTGGCTTTCTATAGAGTAACTGGAGTGGCTTTATGGAGCAGCATAAAACGTTTAATACTTAGAAATCAATAAAACTTAAAGGAACACAAAACAAACCTGTATCCCTAACACTTTGTCCCTAGTTACATAGTCCTACCCCATGTGTGAGGTAAAAGTATTAAAATAAAGGGATTTTACATACTTTTTTTCCAGCACCAAGGCTCCCTCTGCGTTGCTTACCTCTCATTCTCCCATGACATCATGGAGGAGAAATTGCTTCGTCCATCGTTGGTCCAATACAATGCTCCTCATAAAGAGCCTTTGAGGGACTTTGAGTTTTACTCAGTCAGTTCTGTGGAAAGCCTAGTTGCTATTTCTATGAAATTGCAATGGTTTGCATTAAAGGACCACTGCACACAGACCACTTGATTGAGATGAAGTGCTCTGGGTGACTTTGGTGATCCTTTAATATGTCAAATCATGTAAAACTGCTACTAATAGTTCTAGTCACACACGGTTAAAGGACCACTATAGTGCCAGGAAAACATACTCGTTTTCCTTGCACTATAGTGCCCTGAGGGTGCCCCCACCCTCAGGGTCCCCCTCCCACCGGGCTCTAGGGGTTGGAAGGGGTTAAACTTACCTCTTTCTCCAGCGCCGGGCTCCTCCTCTCCTCCCTCTTCTTCCGTCACCGGCTGAATGCGCATGCGCGGCAAGAGCCGCGCGCGCATTCAGCCAGTCCATAGGAAAGCATTATCAATGCTTTCCTATGGACGCTGGCATTTTCTCACTGTGAAAATCACAGTGAGAAGCGCGGAAGCGCCTCTAGTGGCTGTCAATGAGACAGCCACTAGAGGCTTGATTAACCCATAGGTAAACATAGCAGTTTCTCTGAAACTGCTATGTTTACAGCAGGCAGGGTTAATCCTAGATGGACCTGGCACCCAGACCACTTCATTAAGCTGAAGTGGTCTGGGTGCCTATAGTGGTCCTTTAAGGGGGAGGCTGGCATAAGTGGGCAAATGAGACCTCACATTAACATCCTTGTAATTTGCAAGCAGTGACTGCAACATAAGAAGAACATACATTGAATTATCTGCAGCAATACCAGAATTGGGAGGGCAGCTATCAAAATGATTTCTTCCTGAAACAGTCAAGGGACATATACATTTCTTAGTCAGGACAAGTTTTTATATAATCCTCTCTCTCACTAAAATCTATGTGTGCGTACAATAGGCAATTTCTAATGCAATAATATTAAAATACATTGCAACATTTAATTGAATATAATTGCTGATTTAAATCGCTTATTAAGATGTGACTGAACTCTAAATATGTAGAGAGCAAATGGATGCAAACCTCTTTATGAATTGGTGAAATCATGGTTTCTTAAGAACGCTTATCAGGGTAGCTAACATATTCTTTGGTTATATTTATATTGATGGTTTTCAAAACATATAGAAACATAGAAACATAGAATGTGACAGCAGATAAGAACCTTTCGGCCCATCTAGTCTGCCCAATTTTCTAAATACTTTCATTAGTCCCTGGCCTTATCTTATAGTTAGGATAGCCTTATGCCTATCCCACGCATGCTTAAACTCCTTTACTGTGTTAACCTCTACCACTTCAGCAGGAAGGCTATTCCATGCATCCACTACCCTCTCAGTAAAGTAATACTTCCTGATATTATTTTTAAACCTTTGTTTTTCTTATTTAAGACTATGTCCTCTTGTTGTGGTAGTTTTTCTCCTTTTAAATAAATTCACTCTCTGGTAAGAGACTATGCAAATCATAATGTATTATGACAGTTGTTGCAAGTCACCTTTTATGAAAGGGTTAATCTAGGGGTTTTAAGCATTCTTTACAGTCACTTCATAGAAGAATTGCATTTCTTTGGAGCAATACTATACAGATACTGTGTGGAGACGTTATATGTCTAAACTGCTAGCAGAATAAGCACTATCTGTGAATGATGCAAATATGTATTCTCTAGGAATGAATCTCACAACTAGGTGACATATTTAAAGATTTCACATGGCTGAGCCATCTCATAAATCTCCTGTTAAGTGATTACCAACAAAAGCAATCCGTTCATACTTTTGGACTTATTTACATTTCTTAGGTCTGGTATTTTTCACAAGTTTAGGCTCTCAAGAAGCAACCTCTGAAGCTCTGAGATGTGCAGTAGTCTTCTGCGGTAATGCAGAGGGTCTCAAGGATGTCACAGTGAAGGCTTCTCACCAAGTTTTAGGACGGTTTGCTAAACCTTAACATAAGAATATAGCTACGACTAGTATGTTGCAACAGCACTGACAATTAAAGTAAAATAAAAAGGTTTGAGAAACGTGGCAGGCACAGGAAGAACCAGCCACTGCCATTCACTGCGGACCATGGCTCCATCACGCGTAAAGGTAAGAGGGGGATAAAGCTATATACCTGGTGCCTATTCTTGAATTTCTTGTATTGATTTCAGAATTTAATTAAAACCATGTTTGTTTTTATAAAGGATTTCTACAGTACTCTCTCTTTCTTTCTTTCTCTCTCTACAATATAAAATAATATAATGTTTCTCATGTAGATTCCTTTTTTTAATTAATAATTTTATCAAAATATATTCTGTCCGGAACCTCTAACAAGCATCAATTTCCCCTCTCGCATGCTTCTCCATTGTGTATTTTTTTATATTACATGTTATTTTTTTTTAATTGTTATTTTTTAAAATATTTTAATTTAAGTTTGTTCCACAGCAACTAAAATGGCAGAAATAGTTCCCTGCCATTCTAGCTGCTATGAAATGCCCAGAGACAAACACATACTCACTTGTACTCATAATTGTTTCCTTCCATGGATGTGGAAAACATAAAAAAAAAAAGGGAGGCCAGTCTCTCCCACATAATTTTGTGATGGTGAAATCTGACTGGACATGTACCCCTAGTAATAATAATGGTGCATTAGTTCAGGTATTTCGTCAAAGGGTTAGTTAAAAGTTCGATATTTAGACCCTTTTTTATGTTGGATTTTTTAAATTTTATTTGATGTATTTTTAGTTTTTTTTTACTAAATAATGGTTTTGCAGTAAGTTAAAGTGATTTTAAAAAAAAATAATCTTATCACCTATGCAATATGAAAGGTCATCTTCAGCCAGTATCTTGTACTGTATCTGTATCTTCAAGCACGTTTTGTTTTCTTACATAATATATGTTAATGTAGTGTCTCTGCTTAACAAATAAATCCAACAATGCAACATGTTGGGAGTTTTCTATGCTGTTCCAAATATTGGAAATTAAATCTAAAATAAAGAAGGGTTTCAGATATGCTGGGTTTAGAGACATGGTGTATCTCCCTTTTCCTAGCCCCCTCTCTTAGTATAAGAGTATTTGGGAAGGGGAACAGAATAGGAGATGGCAGTTACAAAGTCTGGATGTTGTCTGGGAGCATACTGTAAATCCCATTAATCTCAGGCACTGCAGTACACGGTATCACGTTGCATTTTGCCATACCATTATATGGATAGAAAGACAGATACAAATCATCCCATACCAGACATAATTGTAAATCAAAGCAAAATCTCATATGTGATACCACTTTTAATATGCCTATGCTATTAAAAAACCATCAAAATATTTATATCTAAGGTTTTGTAAAACCATCTCCAAATCTAAGGGGTGTAAATTTTCTGTACACAGATCTATCTATGCCAGGGATGGGTAATCTGTGGCCCTCCAGATGTTTTGGACCACATCTCCCTTGATGCTTTGCTAGCATTATGGCCCTAAGAGAATTATGGGAGATGAAGTCCAAAACATCTGGAGGGCTGCAGATTGCCCACCCCTGATCTATGCAATAGGCAAGCTCCCCAAAAATTAGAATGCCCTCTGCATTCAGAAAGAAAAAGTAAACTTCTCTCTCATAAACAGTAAATTATGCGATGCTGACTATGGTTCACAATACTTTTTTTCCCAGGAGTCTGATAAGACCAAGTGGGTATTCTGTAACATTTCATCTATAAATTCTAAATGGTTATTACATAGTTACATAGTTACATAGTTAGATAGCTGTAAAGAGACTTGCGTCCATCAAGTTCAGCCTTCCTCACACCTGTTTTTTGCTGTTGATCCAAAAGAGAAGAAAAAAAAAAAAAAAAAAAAAAACCCCAGTTTGAAGCACAATTTTGCAACAAGCTAGGACAAAAAATTCCTTATTGACCCCAGAATGGCAGTCAGATTTATCCTTGAATCGAGCAGTTATTACCCTACATTGAAAGATTATATCCTTGAATATTCTGTCTTTGCCAGTATGCATCTAGTAGCTGTTTGAACATCTGTATGGACTCTGATAAAACCACTTCTTCAGGCAGAGAATTCCACATCCTGATTGTTCTTACAGTAAAAAAACCTTTCCTTTGCCTTAGACGAAATCTTCTTTCTTCCAGTCTAAACGCATGGCCTCGTGTCCTATGTAAAGTCCGGTTTGTGAATAGATTTCCACACAATGGTTTGTATTGGCCCCAAATATATTTGTATAATGTTATCATATCCCCTCTCAGGCGACGTTTTTCTAAACTAAATAGGTTTAAATTTGTTAACCTTTCTTCATAGCTGATATGTTCCATTCCTTTTATTAATTTTGTAGCCCGCCTCTGCACTTTTTCTAGTGCCATGATATCCTTCTTTAGAACAGGTGCCCAAAATTGCACAGCATATTCAATATGTGGTCTTACCAGTGATTTATAGAGAGGCAAAATGATATTCTCGTCCCGAGAATGAATGCCCTTTTTCATGCATGACAATACCTTACTGGCCTTGGCCACTGCTGATTGACATTGCACATTGTTGCATAGTTTGTTGTCTATAACAATTCCCAAGTCCTTTTCGTGTGTTGTTATCCCTAATTCGCTTCCATTAAGGGTATACGTTGCTTGTGTATTCTTTACGCCGAAGTGCATAACTTTGCATTTTTCAACATTAAATTTCATCAGCCATTTGAGTGCCCAGTCCTCCAGTCTATCTAAATCCCTCTGCAGCAAAGTAATATCTTGCTCACATTGTATTATTTTACAAAGTTTTGTGTCATCTGCAAACACTGAAACATGACTTTCAATGCTGTCTTCAAGATCATTTATAAAAATGTTAAATAGAAGGGGTCCCAGAACAGACCCCTGAGGGACACCACTTGCCACCTCTGTCCAGCTTGAAAATTTACCATTAACGACAACTCTTTGTATTCTGTTTTTAAGCCAATGTTCTACCCAAGAACAAGCCTTTTCATCGAGACCGATTTCCTTGAGTTTGAACACTAATCTTTTGTGCGGAACTGTATCAAATGCCTTGGCAAAATCCAAATAGATCACATCCACTGCAACACCCTGATCTATACTTCTACTTACTTCTTCGTAGAACGCAATCAAGTTAGTTTGACATGACCTGTGCTTCATAAAACCGTGCTGATTTTTGCTGATAACCATATTCTTCTCAAGGAATTCTTGAATATTATCCCTTAATAACCTTTCAAATATTTTACCAGCCACAGAAGTTAAGCTCACAGGTCTATAATTTCCAGGCAAGGATTTTGAACCCTTTTTGAATATAGGAACCACATCTGCCTTCCTCCAATCCTCCGGAACACTTCCTGAAAGAAAAGAATCTTGAAAGATTAAAAACAGAGGTTCACTTATTTCTACACTTAGTTCCTTAAGTACACGTGGATGGATACCGTCAGGCCCTGGAGCTTTGTTTATATTAACTTTCTTTAGTTGCTGCAGCACATTGTCTTGAGTTAACCAATTACAATTATTCTGCAAGTTTTTAGTAGCAATCATTTGCACATCTATTGCCATGGGTTCTTCTTTAATATATACGGAGGAGAAATAGTTATTTAGAATTCCTGCCTTTTCTTGATCTTCATGAACTAACACCCCTGTTTCAGTTTTAAGTGTACCTATACTTTCATTTTTGGGTTTTTTGGAATTTATGTACTTAAAAAATGCTTTGGGGTTGGTTTTGCTCTCTTTAGCTATCATTTTTTCATTTTGAAGTTTAGCAAGTTTAATTGCCTTTTTGCACGCATTATTTGCTTTCTTATATCTTTTATAAGATGCATCTGATTTATCTGATTTAAATGCTTTAAATGCCCTTTTCTTATTTTTAATCTCTTGTTTTACTTCTCTACTAAGCCACATTGGTTTTAATTTGTTTCTTTTATACTTATTTCCCAATGGTACATACTGAGAAATGTACCTTTCTAATATTTGTTGGAAGACGATCCATTTATCCTCAGTGTTCTTTTCACTAAAGAGTTTATGCCAGTCAATATATTGTAAAGCTTCCCTTATCTTATTGAAATTGGCCTTTTTAAAATTATATGTTTTAGTATACCCCATGTGCTTTTGTTTTTTTGAGTTTATTTAAAAGGACACTATATTGTGATCACTATTTCCCAAGTGCTCACCTACTTGAATGTTGGTCAAAAGATCAACGTTGTTTGTTAAAACCAGGTCCAGACAAGCATCCATTCTAGTTGGTGCTTGTACAAGTTGTGACATGAAGTTGTCATTTAACAAGTTTAAAAACCTAATTCCCTTTGCTGAGTTACTAGTCCCTATGTCCCAATTTATGTCTGGGTAATTAAAATCTCCAATAATTAAAGTGTTACCAAGATTTGCAGCTTTCTCAATTTGCTCAAACAGCTGTTGTTCCTCGTCAATATTAACATTAGGTGGTTTATAACATATCCCACTATTAGACCACTATCTCCATATAACAATCTCAAAATGTGTTCCATTTCATGGTTAGCTATCTGTAAGGAGTTTAGTACTCAGTACAGTTCAACCTGCAACGGTAACAGATTCCCAACACCTTTAATATTCCTTCCCAAATTTTATTTTTTTACTTAATGGAAATAATAAAAAAACCAAACAATGTATATATATATACATTTTACCATTGTCTTTGTATAGTTTTTGATTTTGTATGCAATGATTTTGTTTTAGTAGACTTTCTTTATGTATCTATTAATTCTATGAGTGATGGATATATATATATATATATATATATATATATATATATATATATATATATATATATATATAAGGTGTAGTTTATAGGTTATTAGGGCAGGCTATTGAATTTCTGTTGTCACTGTGAAGATGATTTTCTGCTTGCTATTCTCACATAAATTACATTTCACGTCTTTTTAAATCTTTTGATTAAAGATCCTTTATTTCTTTGTATTTGATCTTCATAACGTTATAAATGGATTATTTAATGTTCTAGGAATATGTTCAGTTTGCTCACAACAAAATATAAGATCAGCTTAATGCAAGCTGAGAGAAGAGGTGTAGCAGCAATATTCCTGAGAATTTCTTACACCTATCTGTCTGAATCGCAAGTTAGAGCGAACAAATAACCATCTTACTAGGTCTTGCCTTACTGAATAGTGCTTTATGTTGCTGCTATTTGCACGATTCATGGAAGAGATACCAACCTCTAGGGTGGAATGTTTAGTCTATGGAAAGCACACATTTCATGTCTTTGACTTCCCAATGCCCTTTGAGGGTCTTGTCTCAACCTGAGGAAATATTGAAGCAAAGTACAATCATGACCTATAAAATCTTTAAGCTGCCTCAGTGCTACAGCATTGCTTAATTACAGGTTTATGGGAGATTCTACACTTCTAAGATTCTATGACTGTAACATGGAACAAATAGCCAGTGCTGCACATAGGGCCTAATGTGCAATGCTGTGATTTTCTAACATGAGTCCAGCTTAATTAGGCCATTCATTCTATCTACTACCTTAGCACACACTTCCTCCAGGTTGGGCCGTGGTGTAAGGAAACCTGAGTGATTTACGGCTGCCAAACCATGTAGACAGTGGACACAGGGTTTCTGGATACACTGGTAAGAAGCCAGAGTGGAGGTCCAGGAGCCTTGTTAGGAACAATTCTATCAAAGGAACACTGCAAAGCGCCATTGCCACTTAAACCCACTGTAGTGGTTAGGGTTCCAGCCAGGAGTGTCATTTCCATTGTATGTAGTCAAACCATTTCAGTACATTTTGATGTCTTATTTGGGTTCCGCTTTCCTGCGTCTCATTTTTTTTTGGTTAAGAATCCAGTTAGCCAAGCTGGGCCTGGAAGCTTGGGGAGCGAATTGTCAGACTAAGGGAACCGTGCTAACCAGCAATGCTAACATTATGAAGCTGTCCTCGAGAGTGCCCCCGGCGTGCCTCGATGCCTGTTCTAACCTTACCTGAAATCCCGATGTACATATGTATGTCACGAGATGACACCATTGGAACTGTACCGGTATTTACCCTACTTTGTACTTTCCCTCCCTTTTTGATTCTGTAACCCTCACCCCTACCAACCTACGACTGAAAATCAAAAATAAAGAATGTATTAAAAAAGAGCTAATCAGGGCCATACTGGACCAGAATCATTGGCTGAAGGTGTAGACCAGTACTGTAAGCACTGAGTCCTTAACAGCTCTGCTCTATATTCCAAAGTGCATGGAATAAGGTGAAGGGTAGGGGGCTCTCATAATCTCTGGTATGTGTTTTTAAAATCCTGTAGCATTTCCACCATATTTCCTAATCCATACCCTGTGGTTATATTGCACTTGCACTCTACTTCCCCACCTTCCAATTATTAAAGTAACACTACAGGGTTAGGAATACAAATATGTCAACAGCTCCCCACCTCAAGTGTTTGTGAATGAGAGGTTTTACATTTCACTGTAAAACAAAAATAATAATAATAATTAAACTTTGTTGACCCTAAAGTGGCACTATCAAACAACAGAACCACTACATCTTGGTGTAAAGGTTATGTTGCCTAGTGTCTGTGGATGCTATTTTCCAGTTGTATGTTAAATTATTTCCAAGCAGTTTGAATTTGTCAATTTATAGCCAAACTTGGCTGCAGTGTTGAGGACAGGTTAGGCTTAGATTTAATTAACGTTACATTTGAAAACACCCAATAAATAGAATTTTAAACTACTGTTTTTCATGTGTGCTCCCGAGCCAGATCAAAAGCATCCACCACCCTGTACATCTGTAGATTTGAATTCATGTGCAACAGCTGAGTTATCTTTATGCAGTTCTATCACTAGGGGGAGCTCCCGCATCTTTTATAATTGTCATTCATGTATTCTCTTTTTCTAAAATGTACATCTCTGCAGCAGTACATCAAAATCCCAGGTATGAACATAAACAGTTTATCAAAATCTCCATAAGACATATGTTAATAAATGAATTGTAAAATGTCGTTTGGAATCGTCACAGTTAAATCTTCTTAATTACTTCTTGTCTTCAGTTGATTAATATATATATATATATATACGTCTTTTGTGTATATAGTCTTGGGCCAAATGCTCGCCACAATAATATATGTCTATATTATTGAAAAGTACTAATACGCAATCTGACTTACGGTTTCTTCAGGTTTATTCTTAGTTACTGATACATAATAAAACAACAAAGGATGTTACAGGATAATGGATGTTCAACAGCAGATGGTAATTGCTGGACTCCTGACGTCCTTACATCTTTACATCGAGAGAGAACCAGAGAGAGCTCAGAGAGCCAAGAGCGAAGAGAGCGAGACCTCGTGTCCCTCTGTTACTATATAGAAGTGCCCATACTGACGTCAGAGCATACTCTTGCCATATGAGGAAATTCTCCATATAAAGACCACCCCAAATCTCTTATACAGCAAATTCCAGAGACTTCATGGTACAGAATAGGAAACACCATCTGTTCTGTTTACCCCATTAGACAGCCACACCTTAATATGTATTTAAATAGGAATATACAGAATATGCAATATTCTACATGAATACATATATATTTATATAGAAGAAAAAAATGGATGCCACTTCTGTGAAATAGATGCAGGCAGGCAAGTCGCAGGGGGTGGGGATACAACCCTAAATTTGGGGTCCTGTAGCACCAATTTTTTTTTTTTTTTGCTGACAGGCTGCACTGCTCTCCATTGTCAGCAGGGCTGGCGCTCCCTATAGGCAAACTAGGGCGCTGCTTAAGGGGGGGCACATACACATTCAGACACACACATACACTTAAAGACACATACACATTCAGACACATACACTTACAGACACACACATACACATTCAGACACACACATACACATTCAGACACACACATACACATTCAGACACACACATACACATTCAGACACACACATACACATTCAGACACTTACAGACACACACAAATTATTAATATTAAATGTCCACCCAGCCTCCTTACCTGGAGGCCAGTGGGGCTTCTGTGCGGCTGGCGGCAGAGTTCCTGTCAGATGCGGCGAGGGAGCTGTGTTCTCTCTGCTCTGCTCCCTCGTGGGCTGTCTACCGATGCCGGGAGCCGGAATATGACATCATATTCCAGTTCCTGGCATCAGCAAACGTTGTGCGAGGGAGCAGAGAACACAACTCCCTCGCCGCGTCTGACAGGAACTCTGCCACCCGATGGGGGGGCGATTAGGTGGCCAGTGGTCGCAGGGTTCGTGGCTGCGTGGCGACCATGGTAGGTAAGCCACTGGGTCCCTCCCAGACATCCATTGCGGTGGCGGACGTGCGCGGGCGCTTTAATTCCTTGCTCCCGCCCCTTCCCCTGTTCATGGGGAGAAGTGGGTGGGAGCATAACAGGATCAGGAAATATGCTTAGAAAGGACGTCATGGGCAGCCAGGCGCAGGCAACGAACAGCAATGAAGGTAAGGTATGTCAGAGAATTTGTGTTAGTCTGCTTGAGTCAGTATGTTTATGTATGTCAGTCTGTATTGGTCAGTGTGTGTATGTCATGTGTGTAATGTCTGTCTGTATGGGTCAGTGAGTGTCTGTATGGGCAGGTGTGTGTCTGTATAGGTCAGTGTGTCTATCTGTATGGGTCAGTGTGTGTCTGTATGGGTCAGTGTGTCTGTCTGTATGGGTAAGTGTCTGTGTGTGCAGGGCCGGTGCAAGGATTTTTGCCGCCCTAGGCAAAAGTAAAGTTTGCCGCCCCCCATGTGACATCACAATGCCCCACCCATATGATCTGCCATGTTAACTAACGCCAGTGCTGCAGTGCCGCTGTGTTTACATTAAAAGTCCTGCAGGGACAGGCTATAGACACCAGAACCACTACATTAAGCTGCAGTGGTTCTGGGGACTATAGTGTTTCTTTAATGTGAGGTAAATTAGAGATTAGTGCCACGAATAATATACTAGATTGCCTACTTACAACCAGATGAGGATGATGATGGGCTCTAGCTGCAGTCTGGCACCACTGGTGTGGTGTAGAACTGGATCTCTGGAGGCTGTTTGTAACTGTAGTCACAAAAATCAATGTTCTGGGAGAACGGGAAGCAGCTCCCTTTTTTGGGGGCCCTTTACACAGCTCAGGGTCGGCCTTCATGTTCCACCAATGAGTTTGTTCACAGGGGGTGGAGTGTGTAGGGGATGTCCTGATATGTGTGTAAGGAATGCATTGTGTGAATCTGTGTATGTACGGGATGCAGTGTGTGCATCTGTAAGGTGTGCATTGAGTGGGTAAGGAATGCATTGTGTGTGTGTGTGTGATGGATGTCAATCTCTTTCTCCCTCCCTCCCCACTCTCTTTCTCCCCCCTCCCTCCCTCCTTCCCTCCCCACTCTCTTTCTCCCCCCTCCCTCCCTCCCTCCCCACTCTCTTTCACCTCCCTCCCTCCCTCCCCACTCTCTTTCTCCCCCCTCCCTCCCTCCCTCCCTCCCTCCCCACTCTCTTTCTCCCCCCTCCCTCCCTCCCTCCCTCCCCACTCTCTTTCTCCCCACTCTCTTTCTCCCCCCTCCCTCCCTCCCTCCCTCCCCACTCTCTTTCTCCCCCCTCCCTCCCCACTCTCTTTCTCCCCCCTCCCTCCCTCCCTCCCCACTCTCTTTCTCCCCCCTCCCTCCCTCCCTCCCCACTCTCTTTCTCCCCCCTCCCTCCCTCCCTCCCTCCCCACTCTCTTTCTCCCCCCTCCCTCCCTCCCTCCCCACTCTCTTTCTCCCCCTCCCTCCCTCCCTCCCTCCCTCCCCACTCTCTTTCTCCCCCCTCCCTCCCTCCCTCCCCACTCTCTTTCTCCCCCCTCCCTCCCTCCCTCCCTCCCCACTCTCTTTCTCCCCCCTCCCTCCCTCCCTCCCTCCCCACTCTCTTTCTCCCCCCTCCCTCCCTCCCTCCCTCCCCACTCTCTTTCTCCCCCCTCCCTCCCTCCCTCTCCACTCTCTTTCTCCCCCCTCCCTCCCCACTCTCTTTCTCCTCCCTCCCTCCCTCCCTCCCTCCCCACTCTCTTTCTCCCCCCTCCCTCCCTCCCTCCCTCCCCACTCTCTTTCTCCCCCCTCCCTCCCTCCCTCCCTCCCCACTCTCTTTCTCCCCCCTCCCTCCCTCCCTCCCTCCCCACTCTCTTTCTCCCCCCTCCCTCCCTCCCTCCCTCCCCACTCTCTTTCTCCCCCCTCCCTCCCTCCCCACTCTCTTTCTCCCCCCTCCCTCCCTCCCTCCCTCCCCACTCTCTTTCTCCCCCCTCCCTCCCTCCCTCCCCACTCTCTTTCTCCCCCCTCCCTCCCTCCCTCCCTCCCCACTCTCTTTCTCCCCCCTCCCTCCCTCCCTCCCTCCCCACTCTCTTTCTCCCCCCTCCCTCCCTCCCTCCCTCCCCACTCTCTTTCTCCCCCCTCCCTCCCTCCCTCCCTCCCCACTCTCTTTCTCCCCCCTCCCTCCCTCCCTCCCTCCCCACTCTCTTTCTCCCCCTCCCTCCCCACTCTCTTTCTCCCCCTCCCTCCCCACTCTCTTTCTCCCCCTCCCTCCCCACTCTCTTTCTCCCCCTCCCTCCCCACTCTCTTTCTCCCCCTCCCTCCCCACTCTCTTTCTCCCCCTCCCTCCCCACTCTCTTTCTCCCCCTCCCTCCCCACTCTCTTTCTCCCCCTCCCCACTCTCTTTCTCCCCCTCCCCACTCTCTTTCTCCCCCTCCCCACTCTCTTTCTCCCCCCTCCTTCCCTCCCTCCCCTTCTCCCCCCTCCTTCCCTCCCACCCTCCTTCTCCCCCTCCTTCTCCCCCCTCCCTCCCTCCCCACTCTCCTTCTCCCCCCACCTCTATTGTAGCGTGGCCAAGCTCTGTATGGTCCGCGGGTACAGGGAGCTTTTGTTTCCTGTACCCGGCCGGACTAACAGGAAGTGCACACTCAGAATGCACTTTCTGTTAGTCCAGCCGGGTACAGGAGACTGATGCTCCCTGTACCCGCAGACCATACAGCCCTCATGGACGCACCAGCCCGGGCAAAGCTGCAGCTGCGTGAGGCTTTCTACAGAGCGCTCGGGCGGCTGCAGCATAAGGGGGGCTGGCGCTCCTGGCGGCGCCCCTTCCCAAGGGGAGCCCTAGGCAGCTGCCTAGTCTGCCTAACAGGTAGCGCCGGCCCTGTGTGTGTGCATGGGTCACTGTGTGTCTGCATGTGTCAATGTGTGTGCCTGCATGGGTCAGTGTGTCAGGGCCGGCGCTTCCTATAAGGTGAACTAGGCAGCCGCCTAGGGTGCCATATAGGAGGGGACGCCCTGCGCCCCCATCGTCGGCCCTTTTAATGCTGCAGCCGCCTGAGCGTTCTGTAAAGAGCCTGACAGTCCAGCCGGGTACAGGAAACAGAAGGTCCTGTATCGCAGACTGAAGAGGAACTCAGCCACGCTACAGGGAAGGGCAGGTGAGAAGAACATTGGGAGGGGGAGGGGAGTAAGTAGGACACAGGGAGGGGAGGAAGGGGAGTAAGAAGGACACAGGGAGGGGAGAGGAGTGAGAAGAACATAGGGGGGAGTAAGAAGGACACGGAGGGGGGAGTAGTAAGAAGAACACGGGGGGAGTAGTAAGAAGAACATAGGGAGGGGGGAGTAGTAAGAAGAACATAGGGGGGAGTGAGAAAAACATGGGGGGAGTAAGAAGAACATAGGGGGAGTTGTAAGAAGAACATAGGGAGGGGGGAGTAGTAAGAAGAACATATGGAGGGGTAGTAAGAAGAAGATAGGGGGAAGGCATAAAGAACATAGGGGGAGTAAGAAGAACATAAGGGGGAGGAGTAAGAAAAACATAGGGGGGAGTAAGAAGAACATAGGAGGGGGGAGTAAGAAGAACATGGGGGAGGAGTAAAAAGAACATAGGGGGAGTAAGAAGAACACGGGGAGAGTGAGAAGAACACAGGGAGGGGGTGAGAAGAACACAGGGAGGGAGGAGGTGAGGACAAGGGGAGATGAGAACACAGGGAGGAGGGGTGAGGAGAACACGTGGGGTGGGGGGGTGAAAAGAGACCGGTAGGGGAGGGTGGGGGGAGAGGAGAGACCACTAAGGGTCAGGGGAGAACTCTAAGGGACGGAAGGGAGAGCTCTATAGGACAGTGGGCAGGACAGGCAGCTCTTTCACACTACGCGCACACACACACACAATGCATCCCTACACACACGAACACAACATGCTTCCCTTACACACAGAGAAACACCCTTACACATAAAGACAATGCATACTTTGCACACATACACAGAAACACACAATACATCCCTTATACACAAACACACACTGTTTTCTATCTCTTACACAAAAACACACTGCTTCCACTACTGTCAGGGTACCTGTGGTCTCTACCTCCGAAAGAGGTAGAGACTTAGCTGTTCCTCCATCCAGACGGTCTGATGGCTCCCTTCCCCGCGGTCTATCCGGTCATGCTAGGCCGGCCGCGAGGGAGTGACTGCCTTTTACAGCATCTAGGCAGGAAGTAGTCATCAGTACACTCCCCCGGAACAACCTGTCAGTCAATGGCTGCAGGACCAATCAGGACGCCTTGGGGGCGTGGTTACTGCTCTGAACAGGGTATTTAACAGAGCTTCTTTCATTAGCTCATTGCCCTGTCGTGGTTCTAGCTTGTTCTAGTCACTCAGTGCTTGTGTATTCTATTATCCCTTTTGGTTTTGACCCGGCTTGTTTACCTTACTCTGCTTATCTCTGTTACCCTTGATTCGGCTTGTCTCTCGCTTACCTGTCTTCTGTTACCCTCGACCTCGGCTTGTCTTTGACCATTCTATACTGTACTACTTACGTTAGTCCGGCCATTCTAAGGTCCGGTATACGTATCTGGCTACTGTTTGTACTCTGCGTGTTGGATCCCTGTCCCGATCCTGACATTACGACAGGGCCAATGGATCCTGCAAGTACAAACAGTCAGCTGGCTGCTCCTGATCCTAGGTTTGAAGCCATGGATCACAGAATGGATCAGATGGCGCTTGCGCTACAGGCTCTATTAGCTTGTGCCAATAAACCACCAGAGGAGATACGTAATACCCCTGTTTCTCCTGTCGGTTCAGGTCTAGAGGTAGCCACAGTGGGTGCTTCTTCTCACATTACCCCCCCAGTACGCTATGGTGGGGCTCCTGAGAAGTGTCGTGGTTTTTTAAACCAAATTAGTATCCACTTTGAATTGCAACCTCGCTCTTATCCTACAGATAGGGCAAAAGTAGGATTTATTATCACCCTACTCATTGAGAAAGCTCTGAGATGGGCCAACCCACTATGGGAGAACGATAATCCATTAGTTTATAACTATAACGCATTTGTAGCTGCTTTTAGAAGAACATTTGACCCTCCAGGTAGAAAGGTTAATGCAGCCAGATTACTGTTGCGCCTGAGACAGGAGAACCGAACACTGGTGGATTATGCACTAGAGTTCAGGTCTCTGGCGGCAGAAATCAAGTGGAATGAGCAGGCGTATATGGATGTATTTTTGAATGGCCTATCTGATGTAATCCTTGATGAGGTTGCTACCAGAGAACTCCCTGAGAATTTAGAGGATTTAATTTCGTTCATCTCTCGTATAGATGAACGTCTAAGAGAGAGACAGAACACTCGAGAGGGGAACCAGAGACCTTCTTTTAGGTTAGCTCCCGCTTTTCCAAGTCCTGACTCCACGATATCTTTGCTTACTGAACCTATGCAGATAGGGTATACCCGCCTCTCTGAGGAGGAAAGACAGCACAGGAGAAGAGAGGGTTTGTGTATGTATTGTGGAGCCAAAGGTCATTTACTCTCGAACTGTTCTAACCGCCCGGGAAACGCTCGCACCTAAGTCTCTCTAGAGGACGGGCCTTGGGTGTTTCTATTTTGTCCTCTACTCCTGATTATAAAGATCACAGGCTTCTGCTACCAGTTTCCTTAACTTGGGGGAAGGAAGTAGTAAGGGCTATGGCATTGATAGATTCCGGTGCTGCTGAGAATTTTATCGACCAAGCCTTTGCTAGTAAGAACAATTTCCCATCCCAGCTAAGGGAGACACCTTTGGCCGTTGAGGCCATAGATGGTAGACCACTACTAGACCCTGTTATCTTTCGTGAGACCATACCCATTAATTTAAATGTGGGTATCCTACACGTGGAGAATTTATCTCTTCTGCTCATTTCGTCTCCTTCCGTTCCCATAGTTCTGGGGTACCCATGGTTGAAAAAACATAACCCTATTATCGATTGGGAGTTAGGAGAGATACTCTCGTGGGGCCAGGGCTGCCAGGATCGGTGTTTGTGCAAGGTTTCTCCATTAGCTAATATTAACATACCGGAGAATCCTACTCAGTCCACAGAAAGACAAATACCAGACCTTTACCTAGACTTAAGGGCAGTGTTTGACAAGAAGAATGCCGATTCTTTGCCTCCACACAGGTCATTTGACTGTAAGATTAAGCTTCTACCCGGCACTATGCCTCCGAGGGGCCATGTATATCCTTTGTCTGTTCAGGAAAACTCGGTTCTAGAGGAGTATATTCGGGAGAATTTAGAAAAGGGATTCATCAGGAGGTCTTCTTCTCCGGCCGGGGCTGGGTTCTTTTTCATTAAGAAGAAGGATGGCACGCTGAGACCTTGTATCGATTACCGAGGCTTGAATAAAATAACTGTCAGAAATGCCTATCCTATCCCACTGATTACCGAGTTATTTGATCGTCTTAAGGGCTCCAAAATCTTCACCAAGTTAGATCTCAGAGGGGCTTACAATTTGGTGAGAATCCAGCAAGGTCACGAGTGGATGACGGCATTCAATACCCGGTATGGCCATTACGAATACACTGTTATGCCATTTGGACTATGCAATGCTCCTGCAGTATTTCAAGATTTGATTAATGAGGTACTTAGGGAGTTTCAGCATGATTGTGTTATTGTTTACCTGGACGACATACTAATACACTCTAAGGAGATTGAGACTCACCATAGACAGGTCAGAAAGGTATTACACAAGCTGCTGCAACATGGTCTATATTGCAAATTGGAGAAGTGCAGTTTTGATCAGTCTCAGGTAGACTTTCTTGGATACGTGATTTCTGGGGAGGGTTTTAAAATGGATCCTGTAAAACTTCAATCTATTTTAGACTGGCCCTTGCCCAAAGGACTCAAGGCTATCCAAAGGTTTATTGGTTTTTCCAACTACTATAGGCGCTTCATTAAAGGATACTCCTCTATCATTGCGCCTATTACCAATATGACCAAACAAGGGGCTGATACTAAGTTCTGGTCTAAGGAAGCTCTGGGTGCTTTCAAGACTCTCAAGGAACTTTTTGCCTCGGCTCCCATTCTAGTCCATGCTGATACGACTCTGCCTTTCTTGCTCGAGGTCGATGCCTCTGAGACAGCAGTTGGGGCTGTTCTGTCTCAAAGGTTAGGGGTGGATAAACCGTTACACCCTTGTGGTTTCTTCTCTAAGAAATTTTCTGGGCCTGAGAGCAGATATGACATCGGGGAAAGGGAACTGTTAGCAGTCATTAAAGCCTTAAAGGAGTGGAGACATTTGTTGGAGGGGACCCTACACCCTATTACGATTTTGACGGACCACAAAAACTTGTCCTATATTGGGGAGGCTAAGCGCTTATCCTCTAGACAAGCTCGTTGGTCCTTATTCCTGACTCACTTCAATTATGTACTGACTTACAGACCTGGTTCTAAAAACTCTAAAGCCGATGCATTATCTCGCCAATATGAACCTTCTACTGTACCTGAACCAGTTCTTTCTTCTATAGTTCCGAAATGCAATATCATTGCTAATACGAATCTCAGGATTCATTCTCCATTACTGGCCGAGATCATTAAGTTGCAACATCTAGCACCTAAACAGACTCCTGCGGGCCGTCATTTCGTTCCTCCTGCTCTTCAACTGGAACTTTTACAGTGTTTACATAATAGCAAGATGGCGGGACATCCTGGTATTCGCAAAACTTACGCGTTGATCTCTAAGGACTTCTGGTGGCCTGCTTTACGGAGGGACATTGAGGAGTTCATCGCTGCATGTGAAGTTTGTACTAAAACCAAACAACCCCATACGCTTCCATGTGGATTCCTGCAACCCTTGGAGGTTCCAGAAAAACCATGGTCCTGTTTGGCCATGGACTTTATTGTCGATCTACCTATCTCTAAAAGACAGACTGTTATCCTCACCGTGGTTGACAGGTTTACTAAGATGGCACACTTCATTCCCCTGCCTAAACTCCCGTCTTCTCCCGAATTGGCAGAGATATTCGCTAAGGAGATTTTTCGCCTACATGGGATACCCTCTCAAATTGTATCGGACAGAGGCTCCCAATTTGTTTCCCGCTTTTGGAGGTCCTTCTGCTCTCAACTTGGTATTAAATTAAACTTTTCTTCTGCCTATCATCCTCAGTCTAACGGAGCTGCTGAACGTACCAACCAGAAAATTGAACAATATTTACGATGCTTTGTTTCTGAACACCAGGATGATTGGGTCGGTTTGATTCCTTGGGCGGAGTTTGCACACAACAATCTCGTTTGCGATTCTACTCATTCAAGCCCCTTCTTCATGAATTATGGTTTTCATCCGTCTATTCTTCCTTCGGATTCCCCTTCCCAGGGGGTGCCGTCGGTTGATGTTCATGTTGCCAATTTGAGGAAGTTGTGGGATCAAACTCGACAAATCCTTGTGCACAACTCTATGTTGGTCAAGAAACACGCTGATAAACGTAGAAGGGCGGCTCCGGTCTTTGTTCCAGGTGATAGGGTATGGCTGAGCACGAGGAACATCCGTTTAAAAGTGCCCTCCATGAAGTTCGCTCCTCGTTATATTGGACCCTACAGGGTGCTGACCCGTATCAATCCAGTTGCGTATCGTTTAGCTCTTCCTAATACCTTACGCATCCCGAACTCGTTTCACGTTTCATTGCTGAAACCACTCATATGTAACAGATTTTCCTCCACAATAGCCCCTCCTCGCCCCGTTCAGGTGGAGGGTCAGGAGGAGTATGAGGTTAACTCTATTATTGATTCTCGAATCTCCCGGGGGAGAGTACAATATCTGGTTGATTGGAAGGGATATGGTCCTGAGGAGAGGAGTTGGGTACCTCAGGAGGATGTTCATGCTCCCCGTCTCCGCAGGGCGTATCACTCTCGCTTCCCATCTCGTCCCGGTTCATTCCGCCCGGTGGGCGTATCTGAGAGGGGGGGTACTGTCAGGGTACCTGTGGTCTCTACCTCCGAAAGAGGTAGAGACTTAGCTGTTCCTCCATCCAGACGGTCTGATGGCTCCCTTCCCCGCGGTCTATCCGGTCATGCTAGGCCGGCCGCGAGGGAGTGACTGCCTTTTACAGCATCTAGGCAGGAAGTAGTCATCAGGACACTCCCCCGGAACAACCTGTCAGTCAATGGCTGCAGGACCAATCAGGACGCCTTGGGGGCGTGGTTACTGCTCTGAACAGGGTATTTAACAGAGCTTCTTTCATTAGCTCATTGCCCTGTCGTGGTTCTAGCTTGTTCTAGTCACTCAGTGCTTGTGTATTCTATTATCCCTTTTGGTTTTGACCCGGCTTGTTTACCTTACTCTGCTTATCTCTGTTACCCTTGATTCGGCTTGTCTCTCGCTTACCTGTCTTCTGTTACCCTCGACCTCGGCTTGTCTTTGACCATTCTATACTGTACTACTTACGTTAGTCCGGCCATTCTAAGGTCCGGTATACGTATCTGGCTACTGTTTGTACTCTGCGTGTTGGATCCCTGTCCCGATCCTGACAACTACACACAAACACACTGCATCACCTACACAAATGTAGTGTATGCCTATACACTACATTAGATCCACTGCAATATCACATCCCCTACACACTCCACTCCCTTTGAGTGAACTCATGGGTGGAACATGTAGGTGGACTTATGGGTGGGCCTTAAGGGCATACTCACCATCAGGCCCTGTGGCCCAGACCTTGAGCTGTGTAAGGGGCCCCAAAAAATGGTGCTGCTTCCCGTTCTCCCAGAACATTGTGGAGCCAAACTGAAGCCAGAGCCCATCACCATCCTCATCTGGTTGTAAGTAGGCAATCTAGCATATTATTAGTGACACTAATCTCTAATTTACCTCACATTAAAGGGACACTATAGTCCCCAGAACCACTACAGCTTAATGAAGTGGTTCTGGTGTCTATAGCCTGTCTCTGTGGGCTTTTTAATGTAAACACACACTGGCGTTAGTTCATATGGCAGATCATATGGGTGGGGCATTGTGATGTCACATGGGGGACTGGGGGGGGGCAATTATTTTTTTGCCTAGGGCGGCAAAAATCCTTGCACCGGCCCTGAGTGTGTCTATATGTGTGTGTCTGTATGTGTGTGTCTGCATTGGTCAGTGTGTCTGTATGTGTGTGTCTGCATGGATCAAAGTGTGCATATGGGTCAGTGTGTGTCAGTCTACATGGGTTAGTGCGTGTATGTCAGTTTGCATGGGTCAGTTTGCATGGGTCAGTGTGTGTGTGTCAGTTTGCATGGGTCAGTGTGTGTGTGTGAGTTTGCATGGGTCAGTGTGTCTATATGTGTGTCTGCATGGGTCAGTGTGTCTGTATGTGTGTCTGCATGGGTCAGTGTGTGTATATGGGTCAGTGTGTGTCAGTCTACATGGGTTAGTGCGTGTATGTCAGTTTGCATGGGTCAGTGTGTGTGTGTCAGTTTGCATGGGTCAGTGTGTGTGTGTCAGTTTGCATGGGTCAGTGTGTGTGTGTCAGTTTGCATGGGTCAGTCTGTCTATATGTGTGTCTGCATGGGTCAGTGTGTCTGTATGTGTGTCTGCATGGGTCAGTGTGTGTATATGAGTCTGTGTGTGTCAGTCTACATGGGTTAGTGCGTGTGTGTCAGTTTGCATGGGTCAGTGTGTGTGTGTCAGTTTGCATGGGTCAGTGTGTGTGTGTCAGTTTGCATGGGTCAGTGTGTGTGTGTGTCAGTTTGCATGGGTCAGTGTGTCTATATGTGTGTCTGCATGGGTCAGTGTGTCTGTATGTGTGTCTGCATGGGTCAGTGTGTGTGTATATGAGTCTGTGTGTGTCAGTCTACATGGGTTAGTGCGTGTATGTCAGTTTGCATGGGTCAGTGTGTGTGTGTCAGTTTGCATGGGTCAGTGTGTGTGTGTCAGTTTGCATGGGTCAGTGTGTCTATATGTGTGTCTGCATGGGTCAGTGTGTCTGTATGTGTGTGTCTGCATGGATCAGTGTGTGTATATGAGTCTGTGTGTGTCAGCCTACATGGGTTAGTGCGTGTGTGTCAGTTTGCATGGTCAGTGTGTGTCTACTTGAGTCAGCGTGTGTGTTAGTCTGCATGATTTGATGAATGAAGCGGCAAATTTGTTTTTGCCTAGGGTGCCAAAAAGTCTTGCACAGGCCCTGATTGTCAGGAAACATACCTGTGGTGATGCTTCTGTGTCAATTCGGTCACAGTTCCGGGGCTCTATTTTCAATTTGGTGCATTTGCATTAAATAGAGATTATAGATCCAAAAACTATGCAGCCATGTCAATTCCCTCTGGCTCTAAATTCGACTTGTGTTCAACTGCATCAATGCAGCCACAAAGAGCCCTGAGAGTGGTCAGCTGATGTCCTCAGCCAATGAATGGCAATGGTTGCAGCTTCTGGAGCTCTGCAGAAGCTAGAAATGCATCACTAGACCACCAAGGAGCTATGGAGCCTAGTGGGGACCCAGGTAAGGTGAAAACCGTTGCTAAGCATTCTTCCATATTTCCTGGGAACTGGGCCAGGGTACTCTTGACATCATAAATAGCACAATGGACTACTGATTGTAATGATTAGAGGAACCATTTATTGTTTGCTAAAGAAGTCTTTCAAACCTCTACTGGATTTTTGCATTGTAAATTCGTGTATGGTAGGCACCCCAGAAGAGATGTAGGAAAATGTGTCAAGACCAAATAGATGTGTATTAGAGTATATAACTCAGATTCAGGAATGCATGGAAGCCATTATGCCCATAGTTAAAGAACACATGGAACATGCACAACAACATGTGCAGAATATCTACAATCGAAATGACAGGGCTCCCAATGTAGAGATAAATTCATAGCAACATGGCATGAACCGTGTGAAAACATTGAGAGAGTGGACAAGGTGAAATATAAGGTAAGACTGTCTGGAAGATGAAAAGAGGTACAAATCTATCACGTGAATCTACTTAACTTTAATCGCACAGTCAGTATGTCAGAATCTCTGACCATCCATCAGAAGAGTAAAATAAAAAAAACAAATTAGAGTAAATTAAGATATTTTCTCCACAGTTACAAGGAGACCTGCTTAAAAAATGTATAACATTGTCACTGAGCCTCGGTAAAGAGTACATTTTAAGCAATATAAAAAACCTGAAGCTCATATAGAAGCAATCAAAGCAGAAATGAAGAAAATGTTGGACCTTGGGCTAATCAAAAATTCCAAACTGGCTGGAATAGCCTAATTGTGCTTGTAACAAGATCTGATGGCACAATCAGGTTTTGCAACGACTATCCAAAGCTGAAGGATGAAGGCAATATCCATGTTTGATGCATATCTGATGCCAAAAGTTGACAAACTTGTAAAAAAAACTTGTGAAAACTCTGTACCCCACCACATTGCATCTGACCAAAGGAAGTATTGGCAAATACTGATCACAGCGTGGGAAAAGAAAACACTACTTTTTTTTTTTAAGTCCAGGTGACCTTTTCCAATACAAAGTTTTACCTTTCGTTTCAAAGAATGATGAACTGAATCCTAAAGCCACATGCCTTTATCCAGTTGCTTACTTGGATGATGAGGTTGTACACAGTAAAGAGTGGGAGTCTTACTTACCAAAAGTGCACAGCATCCTTAATTCCATATGAATGGCATTAGATGAGGCTAAGTATCTTTGCTATTCCACTGGGACTGGGTTATTCAAGGCAAAACTTGCTTAAGTAGAATCCTTACTGAATTGTCTCAACCATCGACTAACAATCAAGTCAGAATATGTCCTGGTCTTATTGGCTATTTTAGGAGATTTTTCTTCAACTTTCCTACTACAGCAGGTCCCTTAAATGACCTCACAAATGCAAAATCTCCTGTGATGAACCATTCCAAAGTTTAAAGAAACTATATGTATTCAACCTGTCCTGGTGACACGTGATTTTTCAAAGGAATTCATCCAACAAACTGTACTGGAAAGTCAAGATTAAGAGCTCCCAATATTGTTTTTATTATAGGATACAGGTATTAATTAACGAGACAAACTACATGTCTTTAAACATCTAGTTTGGAGATCACAGACTGATTTTTTTTTTGTCAATCTTAAAATAGAAATTAGGATTGAATTGTAGACGGAGCCTTTGGTATAATATGGTATTCAATAGTTATTGAATAAGACAGATGGCATGTTTATAAGCTAGAGTTGAAACTTTATACTGAGACTGCATAAGATACTTAAATACAAAATAAGAAGTGAGACATAATATGTTGATAAAAGCTTTAATTGGTAATTGAGAGATGATGTACATGTCTTTAAATTTCTAGCTTAGGGAACATACACTGAAAAAGATCTAACAAAATGAAACGATTTGTAACTGTATATATTTGATAGATATTAATAAGTATATACTGCTCTTCCTCGTTTTCAATAACTAGTTAGTCAGAAATTGGAATTAAAATGTCTGAATTTTATAACCAGTTGATAAAATTCTAACAGGTAACAACTCCCTCTCCCCCTTACCTATTCAGACCTAGAGCGAATAGTTAAATAAATAAAGAGACTTATCTTCTCTGCGGGTTGGGTTGTCTTCCCCCATAGGGTACACAAGAAGGTACCCAGACCTTGGATCACATCCGGTTATCCAAGAGAATGTTGAGTATTTTTTGGGTAATGATTGAGATAAATGTTATTGTATGTTTAAAGTATGTCCGAATGATTTGGGTTAAACTCTTAAGCGGTTTAATATCTAAAACGATATATGATTAGATTAATTTCCATAAATGCGCAAGGCTTAAACTCTCATGTTAAAAGAGGCTTTCTATATGATGTAATGACCATAGAGAATGTTAAAGTCGGATTTATTCAGGAGACTCATTGGTTAGCAAGTAACAAACGTTTATGGCACTATAAAAAATTTCCAACAATCTATAATGCATCCCAACAAAAGAAAAAAAAAAGCGGAGTATCTATTATTTTTTTCTAAGGATATAGTATTTGAGTGTCAATATCAAAATGCAGATTTGGAAGGTAGATTTATAATCTTGGTTGGCCTGTTAAATGGGGTGATGTATACACTTGTGAATGTATACTTACCTAATAAACATCCGATCAGGTTATTAACTAGGATCTTGAGATTAATTGAACAGGTGAAAAAAGGGAAAGTAGTAGTAGCGGGGGATTTCAACTGTATACTTGGCCCCATTATGGATAAACGGCTGGGTATAAATCAAAAAATTAACCAAAATTTAGCAAAGCAGGCTAAAGAAATGAACAAATTAGTGAATACATTTGATTTAATTGATTGCTGGAGATTGTTGCATCCCAATGAGAAAAACTATACTCACAGATCTGCCCCCCACGGCTCAGCGGCAAGAATTGATTTGATTCTTGGAAATATAAATTTTTCTAAATTTCTAGTCTCAGTTAATATAATAGAGAACACGTGGTCTGACCATGATTTAATATTAGTCAAAGTTGCAGAAGGAATAAAAAAAATTCCACCATTATGGAGACTAGACGATAGCCTCTTAGAAATAAAGTCAAATATCGATCATATGACCAACTTGATTGATTTATTTTTTAAAGAGAATTCAACAGATGCGATTACTAAAGAATGCCTTTGGTGTACATTTAAAACAGTGATAAGAGGGTATTGGATTAAGTTGGCAAGTCAACATAAAACAAAAAGAGAGGTTAAATTATCAGATATGTATATTGAATATTATAATTTATCAACTTTGAATAAAAGTAATTTTTCTAGAGAAAGATTAGAAAAGATTAAGATCTGCAAAACAAATAAAAATAAGCTAATTGAGGCTAGAATTCAACGAAATTTAAAAAAATTGAAAGAAAAATGTTATAAAAACAACAAAGTAGACTCTATGTTAACAAATAGACTAAAAAAACAAAATTTGGAAAGAAAAATGTATAAGATAATAGTAGGAGGTGAGAATATTACAAAACCTGAAGATATAGCCGAGACATTTAGGAAATTCTATGGCAAACGATATAATCTAAACTTAAATCCCCAAATAACAGCCATGGAAAGATATTTATCAAAGATAAAAATGCCGAAAATCTCAATTGATCAGAAAAAGAATTTAAATGAGCCATTTACAACAGAAGAATTAGAACGGGCAATTAAGAATTTAGCAAACCAAAAAGTATGTCCTGATGGATATACTAATCAATTTTATAAAAACTTTAAATTTCAAATTATTCCAGTGTTAACAGATACATTTAACGAAATATCAAAAGTAGGCCATGCTTCAGCAGATTTTTTAAGAGCACATATTAGTCCTATATTAAAACCGGGCAAATCCCCGACAGAATTATCAAATTATCGTTCAATATCATTAATAAACGCTGACGTTAAACTTTATTCAGCAATTTTGGCAAATAGACTCCAAGCAGTGTTGCCAGAAATTATACACAAGGACCAGATAGGTTTTGTAGCAGGGAGACATTCCAATAACAATACTAGAAGAATGATAGAGATAATGGACTGGGCCCAAACAACTGGGGTGCCCCTGCTGACCCTGTCGATTTATGCCGAAAAGGCTTTCGACAGGGTCAGCTGGGATTTTCTAAAACAAACCATGTTAAAAATGGGTTTTGAAGGTTGGTTTATGGGGGCAGTGGAGGCTCTGTATTCGGAGCCGTCAGCGAGAATTGTAGGTAGAGACTTAAGATCTGAATGGTTCAAAATTCTTAACGGCACGAGACAGGGCTGTCCACTCTCACCGCTTTTATACGTAATTTCAGTGGAACCCTTGGCATGCACAATTAGACAAAGTATAGGAATAAAAGGGATTTCTATCCCAAATGAACAACTTAAAATCTGTCTATATGCAGACGATGTTATACTGACTATTACAGAACCAGAACACTCGCTACCACTGTTAATGCAGGAGATAACATTATATGGCGAGGTCTCCAACTTCAAAATGAATATTAATAAAACATTAGCCTTAACTATAAACATAGGGAAATCACAGTTACAAACGTTAAGACAAAGTTATTCATTCAACTGGTCAATTACACAGCTTCCATATTTAGGCATTTTGTTAACATCTGAAGTTGCTCGTTTAATGGAAATAAATTTTTTTAAATCAACTAAAAGAAATTAATAGATTGCTTAGGAAATGGAGGTTTCATGAAATATCATGGTGGGGCAGAATTAATACGATTAGGGCTTATATAGTCCCAAAATGGATCTATCTGTTCCTCATGATCCCTCTTAAGATCCCACTACACTGGTTAAATTTAATACAGAGAAGTTTTACAGACTTTATATGGAGGGGCAAGAAACCCAGAATCAACTCAATAACATTAGCGAATAAAGCCTATCGGGGAGGTCTGGGATACCCATTAATAATAAATACTTATCAAGCAATTATGATGTCACATGCCTTAAATCTACAAGCTGCAGATTGTAAAGAACAAGCGTGGTATAAATTAGAACTATATAGAGAGGAGTTGTCTAACCTAGAAACATTACTCTGGGCAAATATTGGTAAAAGGGTTACCATACCAGAATTTAAATCCAAGATTATTTCACATACAATAAATGAATGGTATTCTATAAAAAAAAATGGGAATAGTTGATTTAATCCCAGATACCATATCTCTGAAAATGGTGGAAAATATTATGGATAATATGTCTGGAAAACTGGTATGATAGCTCTGATATCTGTATTAAAGATATATATGACAATGATCATTTGGAAGACTACCCCACCCTAAAGACAAGATTAGCCTTACCACCTAGAGAAATTTTTAATTACTTGCGTATTAAGAGTATCCTAAAGATGCACCTTCTAAAATATAATGGGGATAAAGGAAATCTACTTAGAAAGATTCTATCTGTAGAAACTATGAAAAGGAAATATTCCCTAATACTTGTTTTGTTAAATTCTATAAAGCAACCTAACATACCCACAGCTTTTAAAAAATGGGAAAGAGATTTTGACACCGAAGTTGACTTTAATTCGTGGTGCCTTGCATTTAAAAAAATTGAAAAACATCTCCATTGCTTAAATATACTGGAAAACTTTATTAAAGTCAGCTATAGATGGTATATGGTTCCAAGGAGATTAAATAAGATATGTCAAACTAATCCTCCAAATTGTTGGAGATGCTTTAACTTAGACGGCTCCATGTTACACATATTGTGGAGCTGCCCTAGAATCCAACCATTATGGGACCTTACATATAAAATAATAGCAAAGATAAATAATATTCATCTAAATTTCTCACCATAAACAGCTTTATTACATATTTACAAAAACAAGCTAGATAAAAAAAAATGAAATACTAGTTATACATTGTCTTATCGCTACAAAGCTCCTGATTGCAAGATCATGGAAAAAAACAGATATTCCAAATATGCATCATTTAAAGGGCCAAATTCTGACTCAATTAGAGATGGAAAAAGGAATAATCTGGCTTAATGCTAATAAAAAAAACTCAATAAGAGAGATATATAATACCCTTATAGTAGATATAAACCATATAGAAAGCTAAAAAGAAAGGAAAAAAAATTAGAAAAAAAAGGGACTAATAATTTAAAGACGAAGAGATAACCCATTCTATGTTTCAATGGATGTTGAAGTTTGTGTGAATGTAGATTAATCATAGATAAGATGAACACTGTATATAAAATAAGAACGCCTATATTGTTGCTATGATTATGGTATGAATATTTGTATGTATATTATAAAGTTCTTTCAGGGTAATTAAATTATACAGTAAAGCATACGCACATGCAGACACAGACAATCTTACTGATGCACACAAATAGGCTCATTGACATCCAATCTCAATGACACACAAGACAAGGTTACTGGCACACACACAAATTTAGTACAGACAAACTGATACACACACACAAGCTTACTACAGACAAGCTCACTGTCACACATACACGCTCACTACAGACAAGCTCACTGATGCGCACACACTCTCCCTACAGACAATCCCATTGACACACACATGCTCCCTACAGAAGAGCTCACTAACACACAGATTCACTACAGACAAGCTCACTGACACACACAAACTCACTAGCAGGCGCACACACACACAGAGGCTCCCTCACTAGCAGATGCGCGTACACACACACACACACAGATGCTTGCTCGCTCGCTCGCTCACTCACTCACTAGCAGATGCACACACACAAAGGCAGACAGTCACTGACACCGAGGCAAACATCCACACATACAGAGACAGGCAGACAGTCACACACACAGGCAGACAGTCACCCACAGGCAGTCACACGCACGCAGTCACATGGACACAGACAATCACACACACAGACAGTCACACACAGAGGCAGTCACACACAGAGGCAGACAGTCATACACACAGAGGCAGTCACACAGAGGCAGTCACACAGAGGCAGTCACACAGAGGCAGTCACACACATGCACACACACGCACACACACGCAGAGTGTCACACACGCAGACAGTCACACACACAGGCAGTCACACAGACACACTGACCTGCTTCTTACCTCCACATCCCATGGAGCTCCTGAAGGCTGGTTGTTGGGGAAGCAGGGACTCCTTCCTGCTTCCCATGGTGCAGTCAGTCAGGCCCCCGCCGCACACTAAGCTCCGCCGCCGCCGCACAGCAAGCTCCGCCCCCGCCGCAGATTTTTTGTTGTTGTTTTTTTTAGATGATCCCGGCTGGCCATGTGTGAGCTGTGCCGGCCGCCTGGCTCCCCCCGCTCCCATGGGACCCTGTGCGGCCGCACAGCTCGCACATGGCCGGCCAGGATCACAGGAGCCTGCTCACTGAATGGGGCTGTCAGCCCAGCCCCATGTGCCGCGGCCCACCGGGAAATTCCCCGGTATCCCGGTGGGCCAGTCCGGCCCTGCAGCCCTGCCTCCATCTGTTGCTTGGCAGGACCAACCAGTGGTGTCTCATGATCATGAAGGGTCCCAGGGTGCCTGCACCCTATACCTCACAATAAACATAAATAAGTCACCTGACCATCTGGGGACTGGTGTCATTGCTGGTAGTTCTGTGCTTGGTATATAGCCTTACTTTTATCCTGACTATGTTGTCCTCTGGTTTCCTGACTATTGCATGTGTGCAGGAATCTGGTTTTGCCTGGTAATAATCTACTATATAATAAACTTCCTGCACACTTTCACTTTTCAAAACTCAAATTTCTACGACAAATGCAGCAGAGCTCAATGTGAGAACTGCACACATGGGATTCCCAGGGCCTCAAGGGATCTAAAGGAGCAGCAAGACTGCATCTGCTTCTTCTCTGATAGAGCCGTGATACCACCAGACCGGCTATCTATAGTGACTTCTTACTTGGATTATGAGTGTGCATAGGTGTGTGTTTGTGTATATACACACAAACACACACCTATGCACACTCATAATCCAAGTAAGAAGTCACTATAGATAGCCAGTCTGGTGGTATCACGGCTCTATCAGAGAAGAAGCAGAGGCAGTCTAGCTGCTCCTTTAGATCCCTTGAGGCCCTGGGAATCCCATGTGTGCAGTTCTCACATTTAGCTTTTTTCATATATATATATATATATATGAAAAAAATAGAAAATGCTCTTGCACTCACGCTTTAGAATCCCTTAGTACCCGGGTGCTAGCATACCAAGGTTAGTAGTATCCAGGGATGGATTTTCCTATAGGCTAACTAGGCTTCAGCCTAGGGCCTCAAGATCAAGAGGGGCCTACATTCAAATTGTTAGCAAAATTGCACTATTCTAAAAACAGTGAACACTAAAACACTGAACCGAAAATAAGGAGAAATTCTACGCATATGATATGACCAGTGGCGTACTAAGGAGGGTGCGGGGGGGGGGCGTTCCGCTCCAGGTACCACTTACTAGGTGGGTGCCCGGGGCAGACTGCAATGCCCCTCCTGCCGCGATCGCCGAGACCGGCGGTCTGCAACTCCGCAATGTGCAGAGCTGCAGACCATGGATCTCGCGTGCACTGCCCAATCAGAGCGTTGCCGCAGGTTACCACGGCAACGCTCTGATTGGGTCTCGCGAGATCCATGGTCTGCAGCTCTGCGGAGGTGCAGACCGAAAATGAGGGCCACCGGACCACCAGGGATTTAAGGTAATTTTTTTAGTCACCCCCCCTCTCCTCGTCACCCCTCTCCCTCTCCTCATCACCCCCCCCCCCTCCTCATCTCGACTTTTTTTTAATTTATTATCCGTGCCACATTTTTTATAAAGGTTAGTACCAATCACAACATGTTTCATTTAACATATTGATATATATATAAGTAATGATGTATTTTATTGTCTCTCATGTAATTTACAAACTTAAAAATGGGAGGTGAAAGGGCCTCATAAGTGGAATAGCCTAGGGCCTCTTTTCATCTAAATCCGGCCCTGGTAGTATCCATTCCTCCAAAAAGGTAACAGCACTCTCGGATTTAAAAGTCCACAATGTATTAATTCAAAGTTTAAAAACGATCAACGTTTCAACGTTTCAGTCCAAATGATGAAAGTCCTCATGCAGGACTGAAACGTTGATCGTTTTTAAACTTTGAATTAATACATTTTGGACTTTTAAATCCGAGAGTGCTGCTACCTTTTTGTTGTGTTTTGTCTTTTTATTAATAAGGAACCTGGTTTTTATCAACATGATCTTTTCACTTCTAAAAGACCCACAGATATCCCACGTACAAAGGCTATCACCTGAACTTCGGAAACACACAGTGACACACACCTATAATAGACAAACTTGCAATCAAGGTTTAGACTACTGAGAGACTACCAGAAGACCACTAGTTGGAAGCCCAACCATAATGTCTTTCAAATAATGCAGAATTATTATAATGCGTGTGTGTGGGAATATATCCTCTCTTTTAAGAAGAAAAATCTTTTTTTTTTTTAAATAATTTTTCTATACTTTTTTGCAGATCATTATTAAAAAAGAAAAAAAAACATTACTGCTTTTTCAGTTTTTAATTTTCTCTAGATGAGAAAGTGCAGTACAGTATTGCAATTCTTCTAAATTTAGCATTGCTTACTTTATGAACAATTTTAAGAAAAGTGATATATTGCACTTTCTAGAAGGTAAGCGGCATTAACAGGTAGTTAATACTTTGTCGTTTACTGAATGAAACCCATTTGAAACAGAATTCTATTTGACACATAAATGTTTTTGCAGTCGTTTGAACCCTTATGTATGTGCAGCTTGTTTGGTAACAAAATGTCATACAGCATGTTAAATACAACTTCATGGTGCCAAATCATTCTCAAAAATGTAAACATTATCAAAAAGGTATAAAGCAAAAATGGCCATATCTGTACTACACTAAGTTGGCTTAATATAGAAAACAATCTCTGAAGTATGTTGATCATACATAATAAGACGAAGCATGGGAAATTCAATATACACTCCTGTCTGTGACAGTCTCAGACAACAAAAATCTAATTATACTTTCTTAACAGCATAAATATAAAAATGAAACCTGACAGTTGTTTTTTATATACTTTTTTTTTTTTTAAATGCTCTTAGTATTTCACTCTGTTCTACCAACCAAAGATATTTTGTTTTATAAAATATTTTTTTTACCTTATAACTTTTTTTCTGTAATGCAATGATATGTACATTTAATTTCTATGAAAACTGCAGCACCCTCACAACGTTAATGTCAGTATTTATGTATATATGACCATACCCATTGTATGATAATGTGGGTTGGTACACATTAAAGGTTTCAACTTACTAATACACAAGGGTTGCCAGAGTCCACAGGAACAAATAAAGAATGAAATTATAATAATTAAAAAAAAAGAAAACCTCTAAAATCAAAGTATTTATCTGGTTTAGGAAAATGCAAAACAAATGTTGTTTAATGCCAAATCTCACTTTCTAGAGGGTATTACAACACGAACTTACTTTATGCACTTTAAGTGATATGCAAAGCAAAATAAAATAATCAGTTATATTGCTCTTCTGAATTCTAAGCATACTTAATTTTATGAGATATGGCATTTTCCTGGCAACTTGTAAATTGATTTAAGTCTGTTATACCTACTATATGTATTTTAAAAAGTGTACAAATAATGTAAGTATGTTTGTCAGAACCAGCAACACATCTATCATGACCCTTACAGAGCACATTTTATAAGTGTTACCATTACCATTGACCAAGCTAAAATAAGAAAGAAGTCAACTGATACATAATTTGGTGACCACTCTCACATTCTTATTATGTGTTTGTATCCTATACTACCAAGGATCAATGTAAAGTGTATGAAAGTGTCAGTAGAAGCACTTAGATATTATTTAGCTATTTAACCAGTTAATTCCAGTTCTGTGTGCACATAGGGTTGGCTTCTGTTTGGTTTGCATCTGCAATGTCAGATGAATGTTCAAAAAATCTTTACTTACCTATCCATCTGTTCCTCTACCTTGCTCATCAGATAATCTAATTTCTGTACGTGGGTTCCATTAGTTCCCCTGCCTCACATAGCTACACTGGACCTGGAATAGTATCACATTCACTACACATGAGTCCACAAGGCTCAATGTGTAAAGAGCTGCTTAACAGCAGATGATGAAGTAAGTGAGAGTGTTGGGTACATACCAGGCCGGTGCAAGCATTTTTGGCGCCCTAGGCAAAAAAAATAAAATAAATTTGCCGCCCCATTTGCTTCACCCAATCATGCAGACTAACACACACTGACCATGCAAACTGACACACACTGACTCATACACACACAAACACTGATCCATGCAGACACACACATATAGACACACTGACAAATACAAACTGACACACACACACAGACCCATGCAAACTGACACACACGCTCTAACTCATGCAGACTGACACACACTGACCCATGCAGACACACACATACAGAAACACTGACCAATGCAGGCACACACACATTGACCCATGCAGACACACAGCGGCCCATGAAGACACAGACTGTCATGCTCCTGAGCAGGCCAGAGAGGAGACGATTGCAAGGGTTATTGGTTAAAACTTTGTCGTATTAGACATAACAAATTTACCGAAAATAAAGAAGGGCAGTCTGCCACAAACAGAATACTTTGTGAGAAAAACAGGGTTTAGGCGATATGCCACAAACAAGGTCTTTAGAAAGTAAATGTATAAAGTCTTTTGTATACAAGCAGGCTTGAAGTTATACAAAGTAGTTAATAATTTCCAGGATACTTTGCAATGCAGCTAGTTATAGGTAAATACCTTTTAGGATAAAGCAATACAGGATCATGCAGACTTGCAGAGGTTGAAACAGGTAGGTATATTCCAAAATAATATAATGCAGGTTGCTTACGAGATCATGCAGTGATGCAGCAATTGAAGCAGTTAAGATTCTTCAATGAAGGCAAAACGCCACAAATCAGGATTCTTGGAAGCTGATAAGGAAAGTCTTTCAGGCAAGTTCAGGATGAAGTAATACAGGTTAGTGCCTTTCAGTATGAGGAAATGCAGATGAGTACAGGATGAGGCACTGCAGGTCCTCTACAGAATGAAATCGTAGATAAAAGACAAGATATTACCAGGAACAGAGATTCTTTATCAGAGCATAGACTTCAGTGTCAAGGCACTGTTGTGTGCTAGGAGTAGACTTATCAATCCTCCTAATGAGTTAATCCAGGTGAGGATGATAGGGAGAGAGACAAGTTTAGTGGCTAGGGAGGCCACAAGAGAAAAACATCATTAAGTTCACTTAAAGGGCCAGTAATAAACGAAAAAGTCTTACATGTCAGTTTTGAAACCTGACACAGACACTGACCCATACAGGCACACAATGACCCATACAGACACAAACTGACCCATACAGACAGAGACACTGACCCATACAGACGCACTCACCCATACAGACACACTGACCCATACAGACACACACTGACCCATACAGACTGACATACATAAACATACTGACTGAAGCAGACTAGCACACATTCTCTGACATACTTTACCTTCATTGTTGTTCGTTGCCTGCGCCTGGCTGCCCATCATGTCCTTTCTCAGCATATTTCCTGTACCTGTTATGCTCCCGCCCACTTCTCCCCACGTACAGGGGAAGGGGTGGGAGCGAGGAATTAAAGCGCCTGTGCGCTGCCGCCGCAATGGATGTCTGGGAGGGACCTGTCTCTGAGGGCTGTTGAGTATGCCGCCGGACCGGTATTCTACCGGGCAACAACTACAGCAACAATGTAAGTGCTTCCTAGTGCCTGGTAAAATGGCCGGTGGCATACTCAGAATAATCTAAGTTGATGGAGGGCACCCGTGGCATAAACATAAAGCCAGGGACGGCGCCCCCCCCCCCCCCAACCAGCGCCCTAGACGTCTACCTAGTTTGCCTATCGGGAGCGCTGGCCATGGGTACATATCAGGTAATGCTCTACTTTAAAATACTGGTACCTGGTTTTAGCCAGGCTTCTATTTACTATATACTATTTGTTCAAATGTAACTGATCTATTTGGTATGTTCTATTCAATAAACCATAAAGTATCTCCTCCATTATTTCTTAGGTGGTCTTTCCCAAGAGCTGGGCACCTATAATGACTGTACATAGGCTTAACCTAACTTGTCAGTGGATAAATATGTTTTTGAATAAAGAACACAATGACATCGATTTATATGTTGCAGAGTTCCCATTGTGTCCAAAAAGCTGGAATAACATGGCTGTTTGTAAGCTGGTTGCTTGCTATGCAGATCATCAATACCTATGGACAAGATGATTTAGAAGAACAATCAGGTAAAAGAGACATAGTTCCATGTATTTTCAGACAACAATGCAATCTCTCTTTTTTTTTTGGCATCCCTTTTTAATTTATGATTTATGAATTTATTTGATCAAATTCAGCTGTCTGTTCAGTTTAGCTCAGTGAAAAAGTTTGAAATCACATAAAGTATTTAACGTGTTACTGCATGCACAATGACCAGTTTATGGATTTGAAGTAGTCATGGTACCTGAAGTCTGTGTACAGAGTCACTGCACATACTGATCTTATCCCCTCTGCTGCAGAGTTCTGGGCTGACTAATATCGATTCTGTGCAATTTATATATCTAACGACATCGCACACAGCATATTGGTGACAGAAGTTCAAAGGTGACATGGCCCCACTTTGTGCTGCCCGTATCCACCCCTCAATCCACCCACACTTTACATTCATTCCCAGCAGCTAGAGTGCTGGAACAGATATATGTTTTAGATTTTTTTTGGTGGGATCAGGAAAGGAAGTTACTTTAACCAAAAAAAACACCAAAAAACAAAAAACTTAAAAACTGTTTCTTGATGGGTGTATTCCTTTAACCCCTTAAGGACACATGACATGTGTGACATGCCATGATTCCCTTTTATTCCAGAAGTTTGGTCCTTAAGGGGTTAAATAACCATGAAAAATCATACGGCAAAATGGCTAGCTAGAGCCTTTTTAAATCCTTCTGCCAGCAGAGACAAGAGAGTTACCATAGATAGTGAAAAAACAATAGTAATATCTAAAAATTTTGAAAGCTCCCGAGGTGTGTTGTGGATGTTTTTATTTATTTTATTTTTTTTAATACACCAATTTTGGCCAGCTGGCTGGAATTCTGTCTTTTTTTCACATTCCCAATTTTAGTGGCTAAACCTAGAGGCTATTACACCATAGCTCCACCTCTCATGTTGTCCCTAACTTATTTATATAGAATTTTCATGAACTAAACCCCTATTGCCATGAAAGACATTAACTGAACAACCTCAAGAATCTTCACTGTTAAGTGAGAATGTATTGTTTACCTTGTGACATAAGAGAAATCACACAATTGTAGCAAATTATGATGATATGGTACAGCAAAGTTATTTATATCAAAATGTGCGCAAACCAGAAATATAACACAAATTCCAATATGAATGTATTGGAAACATTAACAAACTATGGGCGAGGATTTAGCAAGGCAAAATAATAAACAATTTGGGGTACAAAGGGATAAATCTTGTGAAACATTATGTTTTCCATGGTGGTTGCTGTATATGTAGCACTTTGGCCCAAAAAAACAACAACTTCCACTTCCTCTATGGAAAGCCAAAAGACCTTGCATGGAGTGTCGTTAGCTGTCCTTAGCTAAATCCTGCTGTGGTGGGCAGCTCATTGAGTGAAAGTGTCAGCTGATCCCTCTCAGCCAATGACCGAAACTCTGTACAGCCACTCTCAGCTCAATGCCGAGAACTTACAGCTGTCACAGAGGCGATGACCGGTACCCACTGGACCATAGATATGATGTCAAATCATTACTAAACAGTTTGACTACTTACACTGGGTGACTACTTACACCCGGCACCAAAACCACTACAGCATGTTGAAGTGATATATGGTGCTTCTAGTGTTTCCTTTAATATTTGCATTTATATATATTTTTTTTACTTTTGCTATCACTTTGCCTTTTTAAAATTTTATTTAGACCATTTAATTGTCCTTTTGCAAGATGAGTTGGGGTCTTTCCTTTGTAGAAATTATTGATATAAATAATAATGAGTCACAAAAATATAGTTGATATCTTATTTTCAATTTGTTTTATAATTTCCTGCCAGACTGTTTGGCTAAGCGACATTTGTTATGAGTCAATACTTTTAAATTTGTTTTAATTGCTAATTATAATTTAATATTGTTAATTTGATGACATTCCAAGTCTTCTAGCTCATCAATGTTACTGAGCTTTAAAGATACCATTGACATGATAAAGTCTGTAATCTTAAAACTATCTTAAAACTAAGCATATAACTGTCACCAATGCCTTTTTGCACATTTTACAAATACTTCATATCTTTATATTATTACCAGATCCAGATAACTATCTATTTTAGTTCATGTGTATACTATTTAAAACCGTGCAACACATTTCCCTTTGCTGACCTGCTTTTCCAAATATTCTAGTAAATGCTTGGGTGATCTCTCATAGTTAAATCCTGATATCTGCCAGATTTCAATGACAACTTGATTTGATTTCACACATGGAATTTTTATTTAAATATCATTCAGGTGATTATGGGTACGAGGAGGAGATATATTCACAAGAGCATGAATATGGAAGTACTCCCTACAATGGCTATGGGTCAGAGGATGACTACTTGATTACATCGACAGATATTCCTTCTAGCACAGATGTACCAGAAGGGAATTATGAGGAAGAAGTTACATTTTCTGGGTATGATCCTGACACACAGATTGAGACAGAGGAAGAGAATCCATCTCCTACGGAATCATTTTTTGCTGCAAGAGATGTAACTACAGTGACCACCAGATTTCCATATCATCGTCAAACTACTCCAAGAGAAAATGAGGATATTATTCCTGCCCCAGAACTTTCACGTGATTATGAAGGTATGTCTATCTTCTTATCATTGCTTTTTGAATATGGAAATTGCTGTGCCTACTTTAAAATGAAGATTTCATACTTTCGTTATCAAATATGTAATTGTATTAGCTCAGCAACCAATTTTTCAATTTTAAAAGTTTTTCAGTGGCCCATTACTCAACTGCTATGTTCTATATATAACAAAATCTGAAAAACAGCCATCAAAGCACAGAGTGCACTAATTTCAAGAGACAAACTATAAAATGTATTAGTTTTGGTATCAAATCCCAGCCAGCCTACACCACATTTACCCAGCTCTGGTGAGTCAAAAGGCATTCTTCTCCACATATGGTGGTCATGCCCTGCTGTATGCTCCTTTTGGGAAGAGGTCTAAAATGCCATCCCAAACATTCTGGGGGAAACAGCCGTTCCAAGATGCCCTCCTACATCACATTAGCCTCCAATCATCTAAGTACAAAAAAAAAATCACTTCTCAGGTTCCCAATAAATGCTTCCAAATTCATTATCCCACTTCGATTGAAGATCACAAAAAACCCCATTGATGCAAACATTTTTAAATGTCTACTTTATCTTAAAATCAAATGTTGTTCTTCACCTGGAGGAGAAATAAAACATTGGTACTGTATAACCTCTACCACTTTATACCTTTCTAATTTATCCGCAAAGGATGAATGAATACATGGAAGAAAAAAATTGTGTGAGTTTATGGACTTTGACTGTTTGATTTCTTTACAGCATATTATATAAATATTGATGGATTTGCTTTAATTTTCACATGAAATAGTCTTGCCCTAAGCTTCAGTTTTTTTTTAACCAACCAAACTTTAAACAAAACGTAGAACGCTCCCTTGGCTAACCTTTTATTGTGTCTTGCAGTGACAAACTTGATTGAAGAATTTAGTGTTTCCAGTACTTCTGGAATAAGAAGCGTTACAGGATCACAGACTCACTTGAAGGCATTTCAAATAGGAGGAAGAATGCAAATTCGCAAACAATCAAGGTGTGTGTTATGTCAGTGAGTTAAAGTATGTGCATTGTTTTGGTACACTTAATCCCATATACATCATTTTGTCCCTGATTGTCCTTTAAAGAGACCCTCTAGACAGGAAGGTGATAATCTTTTTAACAAGTTTATGCATTTAAAAAATGCGATAGTAAATTATTTAAAAAAAAGATATTGATTTTTGAAGTTGCTGCATTTGACATTTAACTCTGGCTTATCAAGTGCTGCAGTTACAGAAATTGATCAACCAGGCTTATCCCTTAATTCTGGTTATACAAAGAACAGGAGTTTCTGGGAGTCTTTGTTTACTTACTACTTACTTCTGCACCACCGGATGACATGTACAACTGCGTTATATGAGAAGAATGGGAAATACTGCCAGTTAGAAGTGAGAGCAAAAAAAGTGACTTAAGCAGGGAAGCTACTTATTTTTACAAAATACAAATATTAATTTGATAAAACCACACAGCCTTACTAACTGGAATATACCACTGTACCTAATGTGTCACATTTAAAGGGTTACTCCAATCACCATGACCACCCACAAGGGGAAGATTTCTTTCCCCTTCCACCCTACTTAATTGTAGCCCTCCCATCTTTCTATCCCATACGATATTTTGTGTTTTCTCTGCCCTCTCTCCTCCTTCTTTAACCTTCCTCTCCCCCTCCCCTTGCCAGCTCAGAGTGCGTGCGTGCACTCTCGAAGAACATAAAATAAATAAAAAATACAAAAATATTTATATTTGTTATTCTTTTTTAAACAGGAATTTAGTTTACTGGGCTCTCCCACACTATTATTAGGGAGAATTTAAATTTTGACCATGGACTTTGAATTCTCCCTTTAGTAAATATGAAGGAAAGCTATATCATATAAAATAGGGGCATTTCCAATGGAAGTAGGTCTAAAAATCACACATCCTATCTCGAGATTTAACTTTGGAAGGATATTCTACCATTTATTGGTGTCTATTCATCATATAGTTGCATATCTAAAAATCACTAAGACTATGACATTGTTTTCTTTGCAGGCTGATCTTCCCCTATGGTTTCCCACAGCAGTTCTCACTAGTTTCCACCTTCAGAATGAGGGAGAAGACAGCTGAACAGGTGTGGAACCTATGGGAAGTACAGGCACAGAATGGAGCTGAGCAATTTAGATTGCGTCTCTATGGAGAAAGCAATGCAGTGGATATATACAGCATAGCAGCCTCAGGTAGTCAAAAAGTAACAACCTTTGAGAATGTGGAAAGACTGTTTGATGGAAGATGGCACAAACTGTCTTTGAGCGCCAGAAGAAACCTGCTAACACTGTATGTAGACTGTCAGCAAGTTGGCTCCTCACCTGTTAACCTCTATGGTACCATCAGAATGGATGGATTCAGCAGTCTGGCTCGACGCATAAGGGACGGAGCGGCAGCAAATGTGAGTTAAAATAAGATTAGCTGTTGCCTGTAATGTTCTAACCATTAATAATGTCATTGTTGATGCATCGGCTGTTTTAACGATGAGTTGACTTTTTGTAGATCGATATACAACAGCTTGAAATCTTTGAAGATGCAGAAACCGCCACTGAAACAACATGTTGTGAGCTGCCTGGTGTGGTGAGTATATATAAGTACAGTGGTATTGATTTATGCTTTTATGCTAAATTTGGGAACTATTAATATGGAAAGTCGTATTGGTAGTATAAAAGCGCTAAAATGAATATTTAGTATAAGTGCAGGGTGGGGGAGAAAAAATGTGTAAACACTCACTCACCACCCAAATATATATCAATCTTAAATACTTTGATAATTGTTAGCTGCTACACACCTGTGTGAGCCCAAACCACACACCAAAAAAATGAACAATATACTTATGCAGGTGGAGCGCAAAATCAAATCCAGATTCCCAGAAGGATCTTGGGATTATTTCAATTCAGACATAAATGGGAATAAAATCATATAATAGTGAAGCACAGTAACACTTTAAAACATTTATTTTACACACTAGACACAAAACACTCCTATCCACATATAAGGGTTGGAGTCCAAAAAAAAGAAAATGAAACAACAGTAGTAAAAATAGCCTCTTACAAGGTTTAAGAAAGTGAGTATATGCAGACCCTGCTGCTACTCACAAACGCTTTTGTGGTGCCCTTGCTCGGGATTAGTTGATGTATCAGCTCGTTTCCACACACCCTCCACGGATAGGTACTTTCGCTGTATTTTCCCGAGTGTCGGCTGATGATTTCCGGGTGCCCGAATAGCTCCGCCCACTTTGCGTCACTCCGTAGTTCACGTGGTTACGTCTCTGCGTCACGTGGTTACGTCACTGCGTCTATGCGTTTCGCTGAAAAGCTTCCTCAGGACATCTATCAGTGATGGTCTAGTCCCTTGTTCGTCTGTCTTATAAAGCAATCCTCTTACACTCTATTGGATGAGTGCCAATGACTCAATTAGCAGCATTATCATTCCACATATGAGTCCACTGAATAAATATTAACCCAATGTTCAGTCTACATTTAACCCTAAAAAATGTATTTAGCTAAGATCCTGTTATAATCATGATAAACATACAAAACATTTAAAGGTATATACTTAAAACCTCACATAATTAAGAGTATACACAAAATATAATATATAAAAAATATACAAAATGTACAGAATATTTATAACCTCTCATAAATATGCCCTTTTAATACAACCTATTTAGGTAATGGAGAGAGAGAAGAGAAAAACATATTATTAATATACCTTTTGCATAAGTAAATTCTTAATGCTCCCATTTAGATAGCACTTTCATCATATCCCAGTGTCTACCCTCTACAGTGTATATTAAAGTAAATATTGCAGTAAGGTGCTCCAATTTAAAGTGCCACACCTATTATAAAGTGCATAATATTGCAACAAAATCTAATTGGAAAGGAAGTGATTCTTAAAATATTTAAAATATTTAAAAGAGAGTGATTTACAGAAAGTGGCATAACTCAAAGTCATTGTTAAGGCCAAATGGAACGAGGGTGTTGAGTTCATAAATCCACTTCATTTCCATTTGGCCTAATTTCCTTACACGGTCCTCACCTCTCCAGTTATAACGTGCTTTTTGAATACCCAGAAATATTAAACTTGAGGGATCACTATTATGGCATTCTTTGTAGTGTAGGGAGACCTGATGATTGATGAAGCCTCTACGGATATTGTACAGGTGTTCTCCTATCCTCGTATTCAACTTACGAGTAGTGCGCCCTACATATCTCAATCCATAAGAGCATGTAGATCACACTACTCGTATGGCATGTAATGCACTCCTTAATCTTATATGTTTTAGTAGGTGTGGTAAAGTGCTCTTTGAAAGACTTTTGAGACCCCGTGGTTCTACATACATTGCACATCCCGCAATTATAAAAAACATTTTTTACCCCCATAAAACTATTTATGGAACCTAATTCTTTACTATCTTTTTTACTTGATTGAAACGTTAAAATGCTTCTTATATTCGGGACCCCCCTATGTATAATTTTGGGTTGGGTGGGCAAAATCCTATGTAGTACAGGATCTTTCAACAGGAGATGCCAGTTTCTATTTATAATTTCTCTTATTTTCCTGTTGTGGCAGCCTGCGTATTGAAATATAAACGGGACAACTTCTTGTGTCTCCTGATCATTTGGTTTGGCCTTGTACTCCAGTAGAGATCTCCTATCTAACTGTTGTACTTCTTCCATGGCCCTATTTAGTATTCTTTCTTCATACCCCCTAGTTTTAAAATCTTCCAAAATTTTATGTCCCTGGTCTAAAAAAGAATCATCATCTGTGCAGTTCCTACGAATGCGGATCAGTTGACTTTTTGGTACATTTCTCAACCACGGACTGTAGTGGCAACTGGACATCTCTATGTAACTATTAATGTTGACAGTTTTAAAAAATGTTTTCGTTTTGATAGTTTCCTCTTCTATAAAAATAGAGAGATCTAAAAAGTCTACCTGAGATTTACTGTAATTAAAAACAAGGGATACTCCCCAATCATTAGAGTTAACCTCTTCCATAAAAACTTTTAAAAGATCCTCACTCCCTTTCCATATAAAAAACAGATCATCTATGTACCGCCTATATAGCACCAGGTTTGTCCCCCAGCCACCTCCCATATCCATAAAGTTTTGTTCCCATAGTGCCATAAACAAGTTGGCATAGCTGGGGGCAAACCTGGTGCCCATAGTGGTCCCACAGAGCTGTAAATAAAAATTATCAAGGTACCAAAAGTAGTTGTTATGCAAAATCAATCTAATGGCCTCTAATACAAAATCGATTTGTTCCTCTGGATATTTAGAGTTTTGTCTCATAAAAAATTCAACTGCCCTTACACCTAAATCATGGTTTATAATGGTGTATAGGGAAGAGACATCTGCCGTCACCAGCATATAGTTTCTCTCCCATTTTACCTCCTCTAAAATTTTCAATAAACTTGTAGTATCTTTTAGGTATGACGGGCGTTCCTGTACTATTGGCTGTAGTATTCTATCCACATATTGAGATACCCTACTTGAAACGGAATTGATGCCCGATATAATGGGCCTTCCTGGGGGTTTAATCAGATTTTTGTGTACTTTTGGTAAAAAGTAGAAAATTGGTGTTTTAGGGTTTAAAATTTCTAGATATTTCCTCTCATTTTTATTCAGGACTCCTGTAAGTACACCATTATCTATTAATTTACTGAACTTTGCCCTTATCTCCTTTATGGGATTAGTCGGCAAGATATGATATGTTTTTTTGTCACCCAACAGTCTTTGGGCTTCTTCTTTGTAATATAAACTGCTCATGATGACGATCCCCCCCCCCCCCTTATCTGCCGGCTTCACTACAATTTCGGAATCTTCTCTTAAATCCCTAAGTGCTTTTATTTCTGGTTTAGTCAGATTTCGCTCAACATTTTTAAGGGGTTTGATCTTTTTTGTCTCATATTGTACCATTTGTTCAAAAGCTTTCATTTCTCCCGACATATGCCATTTTGGAAAAAAGTTAGACTTATCTTTGAGTTCTGTAATTTGTAATTTGGTCATTAATACTTATGCCAGCATCGTTCGGTTCCTGTATGGTGCCCATTTCACTAGAGAAATGTTTCTTTAAGCACAATTTCCTATTAAATTTTTGTAAATCGATAAAAAATTCAAAACTATTAAAATCTTTAGTGGGTGCATATTTAAGACCTTTATTCAATAAGGTGATATGATCCTTTGTCAACACCTTATTGGATAAATTAAAAATCCCTATGGGTTCAATATTCTCGTGTGTTTTTTTCTTTCTCTGTACTCTCCACCCTCCCCTATTCCCTCTATTGGTCTCCGTCTTTTTGATTGGACTGAGAAGGGGGAGTGGTTCTGTGTTCTCTCTCTCTCTAAAAAAGGAACCTCCTCGTTCCTAGAATTCAATGGTTCAAAACGATTCTTTGAATTAAAATTTGGAGTTCCTGGGTTATACTGTTTTTTAAAAATCTTTCTCGGGAATTGCCAACCATTGTTACTATTGTTGTTTCTCCTGTCTCCTTGTTGTCCCCTATTACGGAATGTTCTGTCTTGATCTCCTACATTCATGTCATAATGTCTGTTTTTCTTAGGGCCATACCTATGACCATATTGATTATTTACAGGCTTACGGTCATTATTATTGTCCCTCCTCATGTAGGCCTGTTTATTGGCATAATCACTCAGGTCTCTGTGGTATTTCCTTTGCTTTGTATCTACCACATCTTGCTCCAATTTTTCTAATTTGAAGCTAATTCTCTCTAAATTCTCTAGAAACTCCCTCTCCAATTTAAATTTCTCACATTCCTCACGAATCTGAGTGATTTGTCTATCCAGATCCCTCAATGTTAGTTGGCGTCGCTTGATAATGAAGATCATCGTCTGGGTGGAGAGGCTGTCCATCAGGGTAAACCACTCCTCCATAAACGTTTGATCCTCCCTATCAAAAGAGGGCAACTTATTATACCTAAGGCCCCTTGGTACAATTTTTTCTTTAATATATTTTTCAAAGGTTGCCACTTCCCATTTCACTTTAAGTTCTTTAGCTAAGAGGGATTCCAGTTTATTACTAAGTGTAGTGATATTAGTGGATACCACATTCAATTGTTTGGCCATAGGTCTATCTTTTCCCATACCAAATCTGTCGTCTGTGTCTGAGCACAAATTAGTTCTCCTCTGGAATACTTCCTTTTTTTAATTCAATAACGGCTGCTTTTATAGATGGGTCGAGTAGCAAGAAGAAAATCGTATTGGTAGTATAAAAGCGCTAAAATGAATATTTAGTATAAGTGCAGGGTGGGGGAGAAAAAATGTGTAAACACTCCCTCACCACCCAAATATATATCAATCTTATACTTTGATAATTGATAATACTTTGATAATTGTTAGCTGCTACACACCTGTGTGAGCCCAAACCACACACCAAAAAAATGAACAATATACTTATGCAGGTGGAGCGCAAAATCAAATCCAGATTCCCAGAAGGATCTTGGGATTATTTCAATTCAGACATAAATGGGAATAAAATCATATAATAGTGAAGCACAGTAACACTTTAAAACATTTATTTTACACACTAGACAAAAAACACTCCTATCCACATATAAGGGTTGGAGTCCAAAAAAAAGAAAATGAAACAACAGTAGTAAAAATAGCCTCTTACAAGGTTTAAGAAAGTGAGTATATGCAGACCCTGCTGCTACTCACAAACGCTTTTGTGGTGCCCCTGCTCGGGATTAGTTGATGTATCAGCTCGTTTCCACACACCCTCCATGGATAGGTACTTTCGCTGTATTTTCCCGAGTGTCGGCTGATGATTTCCGGGTGCCCGAATAGCTCCGCCCACTTTGCGTCACTCCGTAGCTCACGTGGTTACGTCTCTGCGTCACGTGGTTACGTCACTGCGTCTACGCGTTTCGCTGAAAAGCTTCCTCAGGACGTCTATCAGTGATGGTCTAGTCCCTTGTTCGTCTGTCTTATAAAGCAATCCTCTTACACTCTATTGGATGAGTGCCAATGACTCAATTAGCAGCATTATCATTCCACATATGAGTCCACTGAATAAATATTAACCCAATGTTCAGTCTACATTTAACCCTAAAAAATGTCTTTAGCTAAGATCCTGTTATAGTCATGATAAACATACAAAACATTTAAAGGTATATACCTAAAACCTCACATAATTAAGAGTATACACAAAATATAATATATAAAAAATATACAAAATGTACAGAATATTTATAACCTCTCATAAATATGCCCTTTTAATACAACCTATTTAGGTAATGGAGAGAGAGAAGAGAAAAACATATTATTAATATACCTTTTGCATAAGTAAATTCTTAATGCTCGCCAACTAACATTGAGGGATCTGGATAGACAAATCACTCAGATTCGTGAGGAATGTGAGAAATTTAAATTGGAGAGGGAGTTTCTAGAGAATTTAGAGAGAATTAGCTTCAAATTAGAAAAATTGGAGCAAGATGTGGTAGATACAAAGCAAAGGAAATACCACAGAGACCTGAGTGATTATGCCAATAAACAGGCCTACATGAGGAGGGACAATAATAATGACCGTAAGCCTGTAAATAATCAATATGGTCATAGGTATGGCGCTAAGAAAAACAGACATTATGACATGAATGTAGGAGATCAAGACAGAACATTCCGTAATAGGGGACAACAAGGAGACAGGAGAAACAACAATAGTAACAATGGTTGGCAATTCCCGAGAAAGATTTTTAAAAAACAGTATAACCCAGGAACTCCAAATTTTAATTCAAAGAATCGTTTTGAACCATTGAATTCTAGGAACGAGGAGGTTCCTTTTTTAGAGAGAGAGAGAACACAGAACCACTCCCCCTTCTCAGTCCAATCAAAAAGACGGAGACCAATAGAGGGAATAGGGGAGGGTGGAGAGTACAGAGAAAGAGAAAAACGCACGAGAATATTGAACCCATAGGGATTTTTAATTTATCCAATAAGGTGTTGACAAAGGATCATATCACCTTATTGAATAAAGGTCTTAAATATGCACCCACTAAAGATTTTAATAGTTTTGAATTTTTTATCGATTTACAAAAATTTTATAGGAAATTGTGCTTAAAGAAACATTTCTCTAGAGAAATGGGCACCATACAGGAACCGAACGATGCTGGCATAAGTATTAATGACCAAATTACAAATTACAGAACTCAAAGATAAGTCTAACTTTTTTCCAAAATGGCATATGTCGGGAGAAATGAAAGCTTTTGAACAAATGGTACAATATGAGACAAAAAAGATCAAACCCCTTAAAAATGTTGAGCGAAATCTGACTAAACCAGAAATAAAAGCACTTAGGGATTTAAGAGAAGATTCCGAAATTGTAGTGAAGCCGGCAGATAAGGGGGGGGGGGGGGGATCGTCATCATGAGCAGTTTATATTACAAAGAAGAAGCCCAAAGACTGTTGGGTGACAAAAAAACATATCATATCTTGCCGACTAATCCCATAAAGGAGATAAGGGCAAAGTTCAGTAAATTAATAGATAATGATGTACTTACAGGAGTCCTGAATAAAAATGAGAGGAAATATCTAGAAATTTTAAACCCTAAAACACCAATTTTCTACTTTTTACCAAAAGTACACAAAAATCTGATTAAACCCCCAGGAAGGCCCATTATATCGGGCATCAATTCCGTTTCAAGTAGGGTATCTCAATATGTGGATAGAATACTACAGCCAATAGTACAGGAACGCCCGTCATACCTAAAAGATACTACAAGTTTATTGAAAATTTTAGAGGAGGTAAAATGGGAGAGAAACTATATGCTGGTGACGGCAGATGTCTCTTCCCTATACACCATTATAAACCATGATTTAGGTGTAAGGGCAGTTGAATTTTTTATGAGACAAAACTCTAAATATCCAGAGGAACAAATCGATTTTGTATTAGAGGCCATTAGATTGATTTTGCATAACAACTACTTTTGGTACCTTGATAATTTTTATTTACAGCTCTGTGGGACCACTATGGGCACCAGGTTTGCCCCCAGCTATGCCAACTTGTTTATGGCACTATGGGAACAAAACTTTATGGATATGGGAGGTGGCTGGGGGACAAACCTGGTGCTATATAGGCGGTACATAGATGATCTGTTTTTTATATGGAAAGGGAGTGAGGATCTTTTAAAAGTTTTTATGGAAGAGGTTAACTCTAATGATTGGGGAGTATCCCTTGTTTTTAATTACAGTAAATCTCAGGTAGACTTTTTAGATCTCTCTATTTTTATAGAAGAGGAAACTATCAAAACGAAAACATTTTTTAAAACTGTCAACATTAATAGTTACATAGAGATGTCCAGTTGCCACTACAGTCCGTGGTTGAGAAATGTACCAAAAAGTCAACTGATCCGCATTCGTAGGAACTGCACAGATGATGATTCTTTTTTAGACCAGGGACATAAAATTTTGGAAGATTTTAAAACTAGGGGGTATGAAGAAAGAATACTAAATAGGGCCATGGAAGAAGTACAACAGTTAGATAGGAGATCTCTACTGGAGTACAAGGCCAAACCAAATGATCAGGAGACACAAGAAGTTGTCCCGTTTATATTTCAATACGCAGGCTGCCACAACAGGAAAATAAGAGAAATTATAAATAGAAACTGGCATCTCCTGTTGAAAGATCCTGTACTACATAGGATTTTGCCCACCCAACCCAAAATTATACATAGGGGGGTCCCGAATATAAGAAGCATTTTAACGTTTCAATCAAGTAAAAAAGATAGTAAAGAATTAGGTTCCATAAATAGTTTTATGGGGGTAAAAAATGTTTTTTATAATTGCGGGATGTGCAATGTATGTAGAACCACGGGGTCTCAAAAGTCTTTCAAAGAGCACTTTACCACACCTACTAAAACATATAAGATTAAGGAGTGCATTACATGCCATACGAGTAGTGTGATCTACATGCTCTTATGGATTGAGATATGTAGGGCGCACTACTCGTAAGTTGAATACGAGGATAGGAGAACACCTGTACAATATCCGTAGAGGCTTCATCAATCATCAGGTCTCCCTACACTACAAAGAATGCCATAATAGTGATCCCTCAAGTTTAATATTTCTGGGTATTCAAAAAGCACGTTATAACTGGAGAGGTGAGGACCGTGTAAGGAAATTAGGCCAAATGGAAATGAAGTGGATTTATGAACTCAACACCCTCGTTCCATTTGGCCTTAACAATGACTTTGAGTTATGCCACTTTCTGTAAATCACTCTCTTTTAAATATTTTAAGAATCACTTCCTTTCCAATTAGATTTTGTTGCAATATTATGCACTTTATAATAGGTGTGGCACTTTAAATTGGAGCACCTTACTGCAATATTTACTTTAATATACACTGTAGAGGGTAGACACTGGGATATGATGAAAGTGCTATCTAAATGGGAGCATTAAGAATTTACTTATGCAAAAGGTATATTAATAATATGTTTTTCTCTTCTCTCTCTCCATTACCTAAATAGGTTGTATTAAAAGGGCATATTTATGAGAGGTTATAAATATACCTTTAAATGTTTTGTATGTTTATCATGACTATAACAGGATCTTAGCTAAAGACATTTTTTAGGGTTAAATGTAGACTGAACATTGGGTTAATATTTATTCAGTGGACTCGTATGTGGAATGATAATGCTGCTAATTGAGTCATTGGCACTCATCCAATAGAGTGTAAGAGGATTGCTTTATAAGACAGACGAACAAGGGACTAGACCATCACTGATAGACGTCCTGAGGAAGCTTTTCAGCGAAACGCGTAGACGCAGAGACGTAACCACGTGAGCTACGGAGTGACGCAAAGTGGGCGGAGCTATTCGGGCACCCGGAAATCATCAGCCGACACTCGGGAAAATACAGCGAAAGTACCTATCCGTGGAGGGTGTGTGGAAACGAGCTGATACATCAACTAATCCCGAGCAGGGGCACCACAAAAGCGTTTGTGAGAAGCAGCAGGGTCTGCATATACTCACTTTCTTAAACCTTGTAAGAGGCTATTTTTACTACTGTTGTTTCATTTTCTTTTTTTTTTGGACTCCAACCCTTATATGTGGATAGGAGTGTTTTGTGTCTAGTGTGTAAAATAAATGTTTTAAAGTGTTACTGTGCTTCACTATTATATGATTTTATTCCCATTTATGTCTGAATTGAAATAATCCCAAGATCCTTCTGGGAATCTGGATTTGATTTTGCGCTCCATCTGCATAAGTATAATATGGAAAGTCCCCTTTTCTGCACCATATTCAGTAATCATACATATAGCTGCATGCATGAATAGAATTAAGAAGAACGTGCATGGTGGAATTAAGATGAAATACCCCAATATAAATAAAATGCATCAAGTTTTCAATTTTTTATGTTATGCTTCATTCTGATAAATTACACTAAAATTTTATTTATTCTGCTTCTTTATGCAGGAAGATGAAAGGGTAAGTTAATATATACATATATATATACTTATTGCATATAAAATAAACACAAAATCCACACACGTAATGTTACACTGTTTCTCTTTTTTTATTTCTTTATTTATGAAGTGTGCTGATGCAGGCGAATTTAATGCGAAAGGTTGCAACTGTTTGCCCGGAGAACCTGGTTTTCAAGGATTTCCTGGATCCAAGGTAATAATATGTCACATTTCATTTCAGAGATCACGAGCTGTTTCTAAATACCAGAGCCAAGAAAGAGTACCATAGCTGAGTCTGAGTATGAGAGCCAAGTACGAGTACGAGAACTGAGTCTGATTATAAGAGCCAAGTATGAGTACCAGAACTGAGTCTGAGTATGTGAGCCAAGTACGAGTGCCAGAACTGAGAGCTAAGTATGCGTACCACAGCCGAGTATGAGTATGAGAGCCAAGTACGATTACCAGAGCTGAGTTTGAGTGCCAGGTCTGAATCTGAAAATGAGAGCTGAGTGTGAGTACCAGACCTGAGTCTAAATACCAGAGTGGAGTATGAGCATAGTATGAGCTGAGTTTGAGTATAATGGCTGATTATTAATACCAGCTTAGTATAATTATGAGAGCTGAGTATGAGTACCAGAAATAAGTCTTTCATTATGTTTTCATAGGGTGAAAAGGGAACTCAAGGCTTACAAGGTCATTATGGAATCCATGGCAGACAGGTATGTTAATAAACATGTATTGTTTTTTAAAAAAATTAAAAATGTATATTCTTTATTTTTCACTCAATAACCATAACTTTGGGCGTGCCCAAAAGTCAACTTGAATACAATTCTCGAAAACATAATGCATGTCAACAAATTCAATACATGCCCATTCATTAAAAACCATTGACACCCACCGTCTACTGGTGGTTTTTATTTTAATCAAGGACAGGCATTTAGGCGATACAAGTAGCCCGTTCTATTCAATATCTAATCTTGCTCATGTGCTACTGTGTTCCTCCGACAGTATTATCATGCCTGGAAAAAATTATAAAGGCCACATTCCCGAGAAAAACCAGGGGAAGGGCCAAAAAAAGTAAAAAAGAAGAACAAAAAACAAGATGAGACAGGATAGGTGTGAAATTCTAGTAAAAAGGAAGAGAAAGAAGATATGTAGCAAATAAAGGTAGAGCAAAGTGGAGAGAAAGAAAGGGGGGAGGGGGCCGGGGGGAGGGTGGAGACCCCACAACGACAGCGCGACAATCATGTCCCCCTCAAGGAGGGGTCCTTTCTAAGTCGGGACAGACCCCCCAAGAAAGGGCCCTATCAGTCTCCACTTGAGCCCACTAAACTGTTGTCCCATGGTTCCCAATTTTTTTTAAATGTCGCTATTGTCCCTCTTACCCTCGCTGTCAAGTCGTCCATATGTTTTTGTTTTTTTTAATAGATGCTATTGTATTATTCACATCATATTCAATCTCAAAGAACAATATTAGGAATGAAGAACAACAAATCATGTTCTAATATTACTCTCTTCATGGAAATATTTACAATGAATGTATTAAAACAACAATTATACATTATCCACTAGGTACGGTCAAGCTGTTCTGCAAAAAATATAAAAGGCTTATTTATATTGTTTGACATTTTAATTAAAAACACACTGTGTTGGTAAGTGGGGCTCTTGTTTCCTTATCCTACAATAATTATACTGCTCTTTTCCTATTTTAATGGCTCTGCACTCAGCCATGGAGCTCTTATGAGTATATTATACACCTGTTTATTAGCCACTCTCTTCAACACTAGCAAGGAAATATCAAAAGTGAGACTTTAAAGTGAATTTCTAATTTAAAGCCCCAAAAAGCTGAGGTGGAAAAATTCTCAGTCAGTCAGCTATGCTTTCAGTACAACTCATATGGCCCTAAATTTGACATTTACTTGGAATTCTCTCTTTAGCAAATAACCCTGTACATTGCAAAATGTGCCTTAACCCCTTAAGGACCAAACTTCTGGAATAAAACTATTTAATTCCCCTACTTTAACCCGTTTGTGTCACTATACCCCACTCCCTCTAGCATGTAAGCTCATTGAGCAGGGCCCTCAACCCCCTCTGTTCCTGTACGTCCAGTGGTCTGATCTCAATTATGTGTCTGTTAGTCCACCCATTGTACAGCGCTACGGAATTTGTTGGCGCTATATAAATAATAAAATAATAATAATAATAATAATAAAAGGGAATTATGACATGTTACACATGTCATGTGTCCTTAAGGGGTTAAAGGAACACTCCAAACACCTAAACCACATTAGCTGAAGTGTTTAATCAGTTAAAAGTGTGTCCTCTTTTTCTTGCTTTACAAAAAGTGTGGATTTTAATCTACATTGGTGCCTTAATAAATTAACCTCATTACACCCCCTGGCTGTCAATCAAACAATAGGCCCTGCTATTTTCTGGTTTGATTAGCTCAGTGGAGCTAAACTCAAGAGTCAGTGAGTGGCCAGGGCGTGGACTTCTCTTTGATCTGCATTGGGATTGCTTGCAAAGGCTGCAGTGTGTGTACTCTAATCAGCTGTTCTCCCTGCATGTCACTGAAGAGATGGGTGCTGAATTAAAGGGACACTCTAGGCACCCAGACCACTTCATCTCATTTGAGTGGTCTGGGTGCCTTGGCCCTCTACCCTTAACCAAGTTTGTCAAAACACTGTGGTTTTTGCTAAACCGCAGTGTTTTGATTAAATTGAAAATCCCACCTCCAGCTGCCTTCTCTTACCTAGCCGCTAGATGGTGCTTCCGCATCCATAGGAGAGGAAAGGTGAGTTACGACGTGCGACGCCCCCACGCACTGTATGAGGACGTCGCACATCACGTGGGTCTAATGCAGCTTCACAAGGGGATTCAATGAATCTCTGCGTGAAGCGTGCGAGGGGCGGGGCGCTGCGTTAGATGCGCATGCGCTCTTGCTTCCCAATGATTCCCAATGAGTATGAGCTCATTGGCGGAGGGAAGGAGAGTGGGTCAGCTGATCGGATGACGCGGAAGGGGGTGTAGACGACGGAGGATGGATGTGTGACGCGGCGCTGGAAATAAGGTAAGAATTATAATATTTATTGAAGTTTATATGTCTTGCAAGGGGGGTTACAGAGGTGCAGGGGATGGGTAGAATTTAGTTTGGGAGGAAAATAAGCTGTATTTTCGGTGAGTACAGTTTCCCTTTAAGAACAACAGCCACAAAGAAAGCATCTGGTACCCCAGAGTGTAACACCTACTAATATTATGCTGCCCAAAGATTAAAGGAACCCTAACCCTTATCCTAATCTAAGTCTATCCCTAAACCTATTTACACAATGAACGATCCATAACACCGGGACGTTTATTACGGAATGACTTCACATTTGGTATCATCTGCTGGATGTTTCCATTACTCTGTTATAAAATAGACAGGCGTGTATATTAAAATATATATATATATATATTCTACATATATATTGACAATCTGTATTGACAAATATTTTACAGGGACCGAGAGGATCAAAGGGAGGACAAGGTAGAAGAGGTGATACAGGTCCCAGGGTATGTATATTTGTGGGTTATGTATATTTGTTGGTTATGAATAGTATGAATAGTAGTGTTGATATATTTTTCTATTTAAAAAAATGAAATAAAAAAGTGTCTATTTAAAAATATACGGTACATATTTTAAAAAATCATGCAAAAATCACAATCTCATTGGAAATTAATGTATTGGAGGTATCAGTTGTTTATTTATATTTAATTTAGTTTGTAAGTTTACATGCATGTTTTTAATTTCACCTTTGTAATACTGTTTACACTGTAACATTTCACTATATATTTATGGTGTATGTAGAGCACGTTTCGACTAGGCTCGACAAAGACTCACTTTAAAGTTGAAACATTGTCAGATCACTACAAGACATTTGCTATTTTAATAAGACTTCAATATATATTTCATAATGTTTCTTAATAAGACGATGACATGTTTACTTCATATTGCTACACTTATTTCTAGAACTTGGCCCATTCCCCAGATTTCTAAAAAAATAGAAAACATATTTTCAAATATTTAACCCTGGCATTAGTCCCAAACCGCTACAGTAGGAACTACAAATAGTCCTGGCTCAGCCTGCTAGAGAAACTGAAATCAAAGACCCATTTGTCACGAATTTGACATGCAGAGTAATGACTGGGAAGTGTAATATGTAATACATTGCATATCTATGTGCACTTTTTAATATCCGAAGTTCTTGTTGGCATGAATATCTCTTCAATTTGTTATACAGAAAAGCACTACTTATCCATGCAGTTAAGGGCAAAGTACATAAATACAGGTTAAAATGGAAATCTGGGAAGGTAGGTCATGTGCCGTTATGTACTCAGGAATAGGCCTGTTTTGTTTTTTTATATACCGTAATCCTTTATATGGTCAGCGGTAAGCCAAGACACTGACAAGGAACACGAACATGAATGACAGTGTAAACATTTCAACATCTGTGTCGCAAAATTATATTATCTCGTATTTTGTTAATACAAAAGGAACTGGAGGGAGAATGGATCATTCTGCCACCAGGAAGTCTTATTGCCAGAGATATTTTAAGCAAACAACTTATTATTTATCTCTAAAGTGTTGACCGGGTGGGAAAGAAGGAATATTACGGGCCTAGGTCAATTGGTTTCTGAAGCCCAAAAGTAAACTAAGCAGGGACATTGCCACCCCATAGGATATCAAGAGCCTTTAGAGCAGTAATTACTCCAGGACAAATCAGTTGAGAATGTGCTCTTTTCTATAGAGTTTAGTTTGGTTGATGACCAACAGAATAGCATTTTTTAACATTAAGCTTGCAATCCCACTCAAATAGACACTTTCTTAGATGCCACCCCAAACCGCCACTCAGTCAGCACCTTCAACGTATTGCTCTATATCTTGCTCCTACTTTTTCATATAAACCAGAGAATTGCCTGCAGATGCTGAGTGTAGAACATAGAAAAGAATACAAAGTTGAGATAAATGGGAAATTGGTTAAATCACTATAAACTACAGTTTGACCTTAAGATAGGTCTGCAATACTAAGTAATTGCAAATACCTGAAGAAATCTGATGTTGCTAACTGAGCTGAGACACAATTTATACCATCTTCAAATACGTCTCCCTACCATTGTGCACCAACACCCCTATATTGGTGAAAGACTGCGGGACAAGGAGAGGGAGAAATGTATTTATTTTTAAGGAATAACATTTAGAGAGATTGTAGTTATGAATTAACTTGTTTCAGATATTTAATTAATTGAGCAGGGTCAGGCGAGTAGGATGTACGTACTGTCTTTGACCCTTTTCCAGCTATATGTAAACTAATGGAAGATCAAGCAAGGAAAGCGTAGACTCAATGTCCACGTACCTGTATAATGACATTTAATTTAACTTCAGTGCTACACATGCGCTTGATAAACAGAGTATATTTAATAAGCACTGTACCAGTCAGAATATATTGTGAATTTGTGCTTTATTATTTCACAGGGTGAACCAGGTCCTGATGGTGAAGAAGGCCCTTCTGGGTTCACAGGAGATACTGTAAGTGGCCATTTGTCCTTCAGGTATATGCAATCTGAAGAGTTAAATTAAATGTAAAGAGTTTATAACAATGACGTTTTGTGCCGTGATTGTTTTCACAAGTATGTCAATTTCTTCAAATTGTATTTTTATTGTTTTTAATAAGCACAGTCTAGCACATTATACTTATACAGTATTAACATTTTATTAGAAGAGATAGCTGTTAACTCAAAGTTCAAACCTATAGTTACATGACAAAAACCAGCGTGAAGGAAGTAAACGGCAAAGGGTAAAGGAAAAATTTTAAAAACAACAACAATTATTGCCATGTTTTTCTAAGAAATGTAACGTATTAATTGATATATATAACATACATTCCAGCACTTTAATCTGACATCCACTTGAGCTATTTTTTAGGGTAAATGTAAATATTGCTATTTATGATAAATGGCAATGACTTACATTGTCAGAGAAATGCAGATCACCAATGCACTAAAACCACACATTAAGATGTACCTTTAACACTGGCAAAGATTAACCAAGCTAGAAAGGTGCAAATATAGGCCCTTTCTAGTACCTAGCCCAGGGGTAGGCAACCTTTTAAGAGCACTGAGCCAAAATAAGATTGTGATATCTCGTAGTGTGCCGGCCCTATTTTTTTTTTTTAATTGCGGTGTCTATGTTGCCGTAATCTGCTTGTGTTATTTATACTGTAGTTGCTTTTTTTTTTGTTGTATTTGTGCATATATGAGCTGTTATATTGTATATGTTCATGAGTAAATTGTGGTATTGTATATTATATGTATGAATTTTGACTGCTTGTGGAATTGAGTGTGTTGATGGATATGTCACATTGTGTTTTTGGTGGAGTGTGTATGTGTGAGGCGGCTTGGGGTATTGCATCTGAGAGCCTGCTTGTGAGGTTGTGTGCGTCTATGTGGATTGTTATTGGAGAGATCACTTACTCTACATGCTGCAATGCATAAATTGAGGATTGTCTTTCACCACCTTTTCAAATGAGCAGATATCTAAAGTTTCACTTGATCTCCTGATAGGCCAGAGAAGCCTGTTTGGCTCTAGCAGCCTTGAGTGCCATGCAAAGACACCTCGAGTGCCATGCAAAGACACCTCAAGTGCCGTGCAAAGACACCTCAAGTGCCGTGCAAAGACACCTCGAGTGCCGTGCAAAGACACCTCAAGTGCCGTGCATGGAACACGTGCCATAGGTTGCCTACCCCTGACCTAGCCTATTAAATAAAAAAAGTGTACCCTCCACATGAGGTATTTAGCTTAATAAGGCTAATTACTTGCATCTGTTGCAATGCTGCATGCTCCAACTTCTCAAACAAGTTATTGCATTACTCTTATTTAAATTGTCAAAATTAATGGATGGGAAATAAAATTAATATATTATTCCTTCCTAAATCCCAATGAGGTAGACTAACGTCTAAAATCCCTTTATTACTGCATCTGTGTCTATTTTTCAGCAGAAATAGTATGAAATCCATGTGGGCTGGCTATTTTCATTTACAAATGACATTAATGAAGATAATAGCCTATATCCTGCTCCACTGTGTCCTGTTTTTCAAAAAGTCAGCCAATAGCCAATGAAATAGCTTTGAAGTACACCTGCTGATTGTCATTACAATATATTGCTCTATTGATTATTAACCCATTCATGTTGTCCATATTTTATTAAGACTCTGCCTGGGTTAGGCCAGATTTCTGTTAAAAGACAATAAGGTCAGTCTCTGAACGTGTCCTGTGTTATCTGGCACCAAGACATTAGCAGATCCTTCCAGCACATAACACGGATTGAGATCTGGGGAATTTGAAGGCAAGACCTTGAACTCTTTGTCATGTTCCTCAAACTAATCCTGAACAATTTTTGCAGTGTTCCAGGATGTATTGTCCTGCTAAAAGAGTCCACTACCACCAGGGAACACCATTGCCATGAAGGGGTGCACATGGTCTGTAACAATCTCTAGGTGGCACAAATTATGTCAAATTAACATCCCTATGAATGCCAGGACCCAAGGTATTCCAGCAACAAATTACCCAGATCATAAGACTTTCTCTACTAGACTGCCTTTTTCCCATAGCACATCTTACTGCCATCTCTTTCCCAGGTAAATTACACACACATAATCGGTCATCCAGCTGATATAAAAGAAAACATGATTCATTAGACTAGGAAATCTTCTTCCATTGCTCTATGGTCCAGTTCTGACGCTCACGTCTCCACTGAAGGTGCTTTTGTTGGTGGACAAGGATTCATCGTCTGCAACTACACAGCCCTATATGCTGCAAACTGCAATGCACTGTGTGTTCTGATACCTTTCTAGCAAGGCGAGCATTAAGGTTTTCAGCGATATGAGCTACAGTAGCTCGTCTATGTGTCCAGACAGACTAGCCTTCGTTCCCCACGTACATCAACGAGCCTTGGGCACACATGACCCTTAAGCCTGTTCAGTTGTGACACCTGTTGCAGTTTTACTTTCTTGCAATTCTTTGTGAAGACTTGCTGTTTTGGAAATGCTCTGATCTTGTCATCTAACATCACGATTTGCCCTTGTCAAAGTCGCTCAGATCTTTTTATTTGCCCATTTTCCCACTTCATTCACATGAAAGTCAAGAACTTGCTGTTTAATTGCTTCCTAATGTATCCCGCCTCTTAAAAGGTGCCTTTGTAGCAATATAATCAACATTATTCACTTTACCTGTCAGTGGTTTTAATGCTGTGGTTGATAGGAGTATAATTTGTTATGTCGTAATATGAGTTTCTATTACATTCTTTTAAAAGGGTTTCTTTGGACTTCCTGGACAAAAAGGAGAAGAAGGTTTACCTGGAAAGAAGGTAAAATTAAATGCTGTATCTACTTAGTGCCCTGGGTTTATGATATACCTAATTATTTTTTAAGGCATAATTATAGTGTATATTGATAAAAAAAAAAAAAAAGAACACAAAGAAGTGTAATAAGCAACCTCTCACACGTTTCCATTGGAATGTTTTCATTGGACACAGCACGCAATGCGTCAAGATCTAAGCTAATAAAACATGGCTCTGTATCCTGGCAATAGTTCAGTAGGTAGGGCATCAGCTGCAGTAACCTAGGATCACAGGGTGGATTATTGGCAAGATCAGCTCAGCCCATCATTCGGCTAAAGTTGATGAAAAGAGGGCTATTAAGTGCATAAAAATAATAATATCAAGACCTCAAGAATGCAGTTGAAAAATAATGGCAAGCTAGTGTTATATTTCCTTATGAAAAGATTACTCCAATCCTTTTTTTTTCGTTTTAAACCAAATTTAGTTTATTTTGTAATAGCTATTTGACACCAGTTACGTGTTCACCAATCTTTTTTAAAAGTAAAAAAAACTGTAAAAATAAATATAAGTAACCGATAATCCAGCGTCAGGTGTGGACTTTTCTCTTCCCATCTGATGTCACATTGCTTTATGCAGTCCAAGCAAATTATTTTTATAGAGAAAACATTTCCAGGCTCAGAGTGCATGTGTGCTCTGAGCCCAGTTGAGTGGGAGGCAGAGAAGAGTGGACAAGTAAGGGAGAGGAGTTAACAAAGAATAACATATATGCAGGGAGTTTGGGAGTGAGTAGACCAAGGGAGGGATAGAGGGAGAGGATATTTAGGCTTCCCCTTACAGGTGTGTTCCACGTGCAACTTGCAAGAGTAGTAGCTGACTAATTCTGTCACTCGTGCGTTGTGTAATTTTTGCACAGCAATAACATTAGGCAGTCTGGAACAGCTCCTGGCTGCCAAATTTGCGCATGCTGGGGTTTAACTAGCCCACGGCACAAATGTGCAAATATCTCTGTATTTGCAGCGTTTCAAGCAGAAACATAGCAGATACAGATTGCTTCCCCCATGACCGCTTCTGAAAACAGATATGGTTAGGGATGTTGGAGTAACACTTTAAACACTTTGATGATATTAGTTTATGTCTGGCTAAGCATTGTCAAAAATATAGTTTACATACATATCTATTGGCTTGTTAGCTATAAATGATCTTGTTTGTGTTGATTTGTTTGCAAAAGTTTTTTTTTAAGACAAGCAGGTGATATTCTGGGGCAATGTACTAACTAAATAAGGCCATGTTGCCATGGAAACCAACAGAATAGCACGCACTTTGCCTTGATAGCTTGCTAATATGTTGTTAAAAAAAAATGAAGCATAACACTATGAACTGCAGAACTACTCTCTGGCAGCATCTTTGGGAGTCATTATGAACAAGAGTTTTCAGGTTGACTAATATACATTTTGTAAAAAATTGGCATCTGATGCCAGCACGCACAGCATGCTGGGAACTGATAGCCAATGGCGGCATGCCACTCCTCTATGTTGTCCCTGTATTTACCTTCAGTCTGCCCTGCAAGAGCCCCTCCATCTGAGAGGTGGGAATGATGTCAGCAGAGGAACTCTTGACCTCGGCGCAATATTAACATTTAGCATTTAAATTTTTTTCGTGGGGGGATACATACCAGGCTAGGAAGGGTTGTTCCAATTTCTTAAAACACTGGTGTTTGGTAGTAACCTTTTACATATAATTATTGAGCTTTCTGTTTATATCCACACAAATTGCTAAAAATGTAATAAGATAGAGAGACAGAGAGAGAGAGAACTATCTGGAAGAAAGACGATTTTGCCTAAGGCAAAGGAAAGGTTTTTATTTTACTGTAAGAACAATCAGGATGTGGCATTCTCTGCCTGAAGAAGTGGTTTTATCAGAGTCCATACAGATTTTCAAACAGCTACTGGATGCATACTTGCAAAAACAGAATATTCAAGGATATAATCTTTCAATGTAGGGTAACAACTGCTTGATCCAAGGATAAATCTGACTGCCATTCTGGGGTCAAGAAGGATTTTTTTTCCCTAGCTTGTTGCAAAATTGTGCTTCAAACTGGGTTTTTTGCCTTCTTTTGGATCAACAGCAAAACAAATGTGAGGAAGGCTGAACTTGATGGACGCAAGTCTCTTTTCAGCTATGTAACTATGTAACTATGTAATTATAGATGTTTTCCTGTTTTTGCTCTTTGACAAGTTATGTAATGTTATTCAGGGTCGAATGGATAATTTATGTGTCATTATTATAACTGGTCCTTGTGATTGTGTTGCTCCGAAGACTTGCCTGTTCAATTTTCTTCTATTTTAGTCATTAAACACAGACTGTGTATTAATGATAACCTATCTTACAGGGAGAGCGTGGGTTGACAGGTCCACAAGGAGAGCCAGGAATTAAAGGAGAACTTGTAAGTAATGTCTATTATTAGTCAATCGGATGATGGTGTGTGAACCTTTTTTCTCCAGATCCCCAATTTATTTATTTATTATACTATATGTATGCTATATATATGCATGCTGTTTTTTTTTTGCTATAACCATATAGGATATCTTGGCTTTTACCTCTGAAGTTCCTACCAAGAAAGCCATTGGTAATCCAGTGCAATCTAGGGCTTGTATTCTTTCGAACCTAGATTTTAGTGACTACTTATAGTTTCAACTGGCTTGAACCATTGGAAAACAGAAAATCTACAATACAATAATAACAGAGAAAAACATTTTCAAGATGGAAAGTAAATGCAATAATCACACTCACAAACCAAAATTGATTGTAGGCGTATCATAAACCTCAGGACTTGTGGAGCATCATGGCAAATATGAAGGAGACAAAATATAAAAAATAATAGTGCAGAGTATCTTAGTCAAAATAGACACTTTAATAAACATACACACAGGGCCGTCTTTAACATTGATTGGACCCCGGGCAAGCATTTGCTTGGGCCCCCTGGATCCTGCCTCCTCCCTCCCTCCCCCCCCCCCCCCCCCCCCCCCACACACACTTTCACTCTCTGGCATGCAATCACGCCCTCCACCCAAACACAGTGGCAGAACTAATGTAGACAGGGCCCTGGTGCAAGACATTGTTTTGAGCCTCCCCTCTAGCGCAAGAGCAGAGAAAAGATAGATCCTCATCTGTTGTACAATTCCCACAATGCTATGCCAGCTGGGGATCTACCATTTGGCCATTCTTGCAGGGCTGTATTTGTGAGCAGTGTTTGTGCATTTGAATGTGAGCATGTTGTTGTATACAGTATGTGTGTGCATGTAGTATTGGTGTTTAAATGTAGGGATGTGTTTCTATATACTTTTTGAGTTTGAATTCAGGGGTGTCTTTGCATGTTGTGTTTGATTGCCGTGATGTATGACATGCATTCACAGATATACATACACATTAGCACACCGATACATGCACACATCTGGACACATGCACACACTGACAAAGACTGGCGTATACACACACACAGACACATACATAAATACACATGCACACACAGAGATAAAAACACTGGCACATCCACACACAAAGATACACACTTACACACTGACACAGATATGTACACACACAAACACAGGTACACATGCAGGGGTGTATTTGCATGCAGTGTTGGCATAGGAATGCTGGGATGTATGCATTGTCACACAGATGCACACTTACACAAACACTGAGATACACACAGATACACATGCAGTGGTGTATTTGTGTGCATTGTTAATGTTGGAATGCAGGTGTGTATTTGTGTGCTTTGTTAATGTTGAAATGCAGGGGTGTATTTGTGTGCAATGTTAGATGGGATGTATGCATTGCCACACGCATAGATACACACTTACACATACTGACACTCATATACACACACAGGTACAAATACACTGACACGCAGGTACACATACAAACTGACACACAGGTACACAGATACACATAAACACTGACACAAACACAGTGAGATACACACACACAGTGATACACACACAGTGATACACACACACAGTGGTGTATCCTGGTTTTGTGCTGCCCAAGGCAGGACAAAACTCAGGCACCCCCCCCCCCCCCCCTCGCCACCCTCACCCAACCCTTCCCCCCGCCCCACCTTCTAAATACACACACACACATTCACTGACAGATACGCATACACTAACAGAAACAAACACACAGACACACACACACACACTAACAGACACACACACTCACACACACACTAACAGACACAAACAGACACACACACACAAACAGACACACACACACAAACAGACACACACACTAACAGAAACACACACTAACAGAAACACACACACACACACACACTAACAGACACACACACTCACACACACACAAACAGACACACACACTAACAGAAACACACACTAACAGAAACACACACTAACAGAAACACACACTAACAGAAACACACACTAAGACACACACACTAACAGACACACACACTAACAGAAACACACACTAACAGAAACACACACTAACAGAAACACACACTAACAGAAACACACACTAACAGACACACACACACACACAAACAGACACACACACTAACAGACACACACACACTAACAGACACACACACTAACAGACACACACACACACTCACACTCACATTAACACTTTTTTACTTTAACCCCCCCCAGCCTCCTTAGGGAATGCTGGGGGGGGGAGGGGTCATCTTTCTCCCTGGTGGTCCAGTGGCTGCTGGGCGGTCAGGGGGCACTGGCGGGCAGCTGGCGAGGGAGCACTTCCTCTGAGCGGTCTGCACATGCTCCCTCACGCGCCGCAGTGAGGCTGGGAGCCGGAATATGATGTCATATTCCGGCTCCCAGCCTCACTCTGCGGCGCGCGAGGGAGCTGAGCAGACAGCTCAGAGGAAGTGCTCCCTCACCAGCCGCCCGCCAGCGCCCCCTGACTGCCCAGCAGCCCGCCGGCATGTCTGTTAGCCGCAAGGCTAACAAGACATCTGCCTTGGGCATTTGGGGCGGCTTTTTTTGCCGCCCCATGGAAAATGCTGCACAAGGCAAATGCCTTGTTTGCCTCGCGGCTAAAACGTCCCTGCACACACACACAGTGAGATACACATTCAGATACACACACATACACAGTCAGATACACACACATACACAGTCAGATACACACAGTCAGATACACGCACACACACAATCACACACACACACAAACAGATAGATACACACACACACACACAGTGAGATACACATACACACAGTGAGATACACACACACACAGTGAGATACACACACACACAGACACACAAACAGTCAGACACACATAGAGTCAGATACACACACACACACACACACACACACCCACAGTCAGATACACACACACACACACACAGACTCAGATACACACACACAGTCAGATCAATTTACATAGTTTAGCCACCCTCCTTACCTTTACAGAAGTGTGGCTTCCCTGGAGTCCAGTGGGAGCTGGATGGCTGAGATTGATGGGAGTCTTCTTCTTCTTCTTGGTCTGTACCTTCTCTCTTGGTCACCTTCTCTCCATGTACTCCTCCTCCTCCTCCTCCTCCTCCTCCCCAGCGGCACTTTGTTAATTGGGAGGAAGTGACCTCACAACACTTCCTCCCAGCAGGCAGGAAGACAGAGGCCCGGTCTGGAGCTCTCTTAAAGGGCCGGGGGGCCCTGATTACCTCACCTGCTGCAGCCCACCGGGATATTTCTCAGTATCCCGGTGGGCTGTTCAGACCTGACTGTGGGCAGGGGGCCCACAGGGCAGCTGCTTTGGGCCCCCAGGAGCAACAGGGCCCGGGGCAGCTGCCCCGTTTGCCCCTTGTTAAAGACGGCCCTGCATACACACTTACAAAATTGAAGTGGAAAAAAGGCACATCATTAAATTCAATCACAGGATCCCTGGAGTCAGGAACACCGGAAGAGCATTATCCAGAATATAAAACATATGGAAATAAAAACAAAGTAAAAATCTGCACTAAATAGAAGAGCCCAGAATGTTTTTCTCTGTTATTATTGTATTGTAGATTTTCTGTTTTCCATATCATTTTGAGGACTGTGAGGAGTCCTTATCTACAGTACTTGTAGTACAAGGGTAATTGTTTTTTCCCTATCTATTGCCCACTTAGTGTGTGTCTATTTCCACATTTTGGTGTATCTGTACATTTTTTGTATTTGGCTTGAACCATTGCAAACTGTCATCACTTGAGTATCTTTCAAGACTTGAGGTTCAGTAAACAGACCTCTTAGTTTAATACTTGCTAATTATTTTATAAACTATATTGATTTAATACCATCATCATGATATGGATTATTACACAGCTCAGTGTCAAAAAATCCTGATTTATATCATTTTAATAACTCATAACTCAAAACAATTGCACGGCCTAAAATGGTATGTCTCTAATTATGCAAAGCAACTTATATTTTACACCATGTACTTATAAACAATATTAATTGTGGAATTATTGTAATTGCATGCATTCATTTTTAGCTGTGTTTCCTGTTTATATGTACATACTTTAAACTGGCATCCAGATGTTATTAAAGTGTTGTTTTACAAAAACATTTTTTTAGAAGTGGCCACTATCTAATTTTGGACTAAAACTATATGCTCGGCCATCTCTCGCTGTGATCAGAGTTCTGGGTGTTGTAGTCCAACAACAATTTGGGGACCCACATAGTTATACAGCACTTAAACCCTTCACTACGGACCACTTTTTGGTTAACAAATATTAGCATTACATTTTTTTTGAAGCAGGGGATGCATAGCTAGCCTATAAACATATCATAACACAGCAATTTGTGTATTTATTACTTTGTAGACAAAGAGAAAAATAGAAAATATGTAAATTCACACAATTTATATGTTTCTCCTATTTGTTCATCCTTTATAAAAAAATATTTGGGTACCGAAAAGCTTTAGACAGTATACAGTGTCCTTCATCTTGCAATATTTCACAGAGATTACAAAACGTTAGTATGAAAGCAATAATGTCTATGTGTATAGAATGCTTTGCAGAATTGCAGACAAGCAGGGCCAGATTAAGAGCCCAGTGGGTCTGGTGCTGACAATTATGATGGGGCCTTATTAAAGAATCTTATTGACCAAAAACACTAAAAGAGTCATACCTATCAAGCGTCATGTATCTGATGGAGTTGGTGTTGGAGGGAAACTCAAAGGATGCAGCTATAAGAAAACACATACTCTATGCTAATCTCTCTCTAATTTATGCTTTCATCTTTCAAGTAATTCCACACCCCCAAACAGCAGTGTCCAGTGAAGCAGGAAGTCAATGGGCGGGGTAAAAGGGTGGGCCACTGATGCGAATCACGTGACCAGAACTGCCAAAAGGGGCGAACATGCCCAAAAAGGGGGGCATGTCTGTTCAAAGAATTGTGAGGCCAGCCTGGCATCAGTGTCCCTATGTATCACAGTATCAGTGTCCCCATGTCGCCCAGTCCCCTAGTCTCCCAGTGTCCCCATGTCTCAGTGTGTCCTGTGTCACTAGGATACTAGGGGACACAGAGACACAGAGACACGGGGACACAGTGAGACATGGGGACACTGAGAGACCCGGGGGCACTGGGACACTGGGAGACATGGGAACACTGGGAGACATGGGGACACTGGGAGACATGGGGGCACTTGTGGATACAGACATGGAGACACTGGGAGACATGGGGACACTGAGACATTTGGGGACACTGGGAGAAATGGGATCACAGACACTAGGGACACAGAGACATGGGGACACAGACAGTGGGAGACATAGGGACACAGAAATTTAGGGAAACTAAGACAATAGGGACACTGAGAGACATGGGAACACAGACACTAGGAGACTAGGGGACACAGACACTAGGGACACTAGCTGGGAGGCATGGGGATACAGACACTTGGGGACACTGGGAGACATGGGGGCACTTGTGGACATAGACATGGGGACACTGGGAGACATGGGGTCCCTGAGACACATGAGGACACAAGGGACACAAAGACATGAGGACCCAGACACTGGGAGACATGGGGACACTGAGACATATGTGGACACTGGGAGACATGGGGACACAGACATTTGGGGTCATTTGGAGACATGGGGACACTGGGAGACTAGAGGAGCCATGGGGACACTGAGACACTAGGGACACTGGCTGGGAGACATGGGGACACTGGGAGACATGGAGACACTGTGTCCCTAGTGTCACCATGTCCCCATGTGTCTCCCTATGTCTCAGTGTCCCCATGTGTCTCAGTGTCCCCTAGTTTCTCAGTGTCCCCATGTTTCCCAGTGTCCCCATGTGTATCAGTGTCCCCATGTGTCCCCATGTCTCCCTGCTGCCTTTCCCCCCATCCTTCACATATCTGAGCTGTAGTCTGTCTCTGCAGGCTGGGAGCTGCTGTCTGGACTCTCTGTGCTGTGTAGCTGCTCCCCCACGGATCAGTGAGTAGAAAGAGGAAGAGAGATGCTGTGACTTCCTATCCCTGCCTCTCTCAATTCACAGTGGTCCCCCTACTGGCCGGTGCTGGTATTGCAGAGTAATCTCCATTTATACTGAGAAAAATATTTGCATTTGTATTGCCGGTATTACTGCAATACCATCACGGCCAGGCAGGCTCAAATACTGGCTGTACCTTGAAATACCAGTCAGGTGGCAAACCTAAGAGTAGTATGTAAAAAAAAAAAGTTTTTTTTTCTTTAACCCATTAAGGACACATGACATGTGTGACATGCACTACTTCAAACAGGGTCTGAAATGTTAGTTTAAAAGCAAAAATGCAAATAGATTTGACAAAAATAGATAAATAATAATAGTCAAATACCTTGCTTTTACTAGCAGTATAGCTTACTAAAATGGCAGCAGAATGTAAAGACAATGGCTGCATTTGAGCATAATGCCCACATTTAGTAAAAATAGTGAAATCATATATTTCTAAATTAAAGGTATTTAATCTTTATCAATCTCTGAACTGCTAATGTAATGCTAACAATGAAAAGGTAGAGTCCATTAACGCTTCACTTTACATTCATTATATCAGTAACTTGTAGCCCCATGGAGCAGGTGCAGCCTAAGGCTGGAAAGTAGCAGGGATTGGTATTTTAGGTTGGGGGGCAGGTCTAGTATATATCGGCCGGCCATCTTAGTTTGGTCACAACTAATTACTCACCAGTCTGGCTTGGTCCCTCCATCTGTCCCTTGGCTAGGTTAAGTGGCTTCAGCCCTCTTAGTTACAGCAGCGGGGTTGGTGAGGGGAAGGCTAGGGAGAAATATGGTCTCGGGTTTAATTAAGAAGAGTTAAGGAAGTTGGCTGATTAGTACCAAATTGGTTGTTTACAATGTTGGTATCATTTTGGTGGGTTTCAAGTCCGTCGGTGGCTCAGAACCTTGGAGGTGTAGGGTTATCCGGGTATACCCCTACCAGGAGGCGGTTAATCATTATGTTGCACTTTATTTTTGTATATATTAATGTGTTGTTACATTGTTATTATAATGTTTACTATATAGGTCATAGCCTTTATTTATGACATATGGGATATGTATTGTGATGTATGGGTGAAGTGGTGGGGACTTTCAATGTTTCAGTTGATATTTTGAGATATTATTATTATTATTATTATATTATTAATAAAGCTGTGGACATATTGACCCATACCTGAGAGTGTCTGCGTTTGATTGGTAATGGGGTGGGTATGGTTTATTTTGGGAAATCTCCACCTGCCCACATGGCGACAATGCACCTGTCAAGTGTCTTCTGGTACAGACATGTTTCCTCTACAGGCTCGTAATCATATATAGAGTATAATGAGGGTCGGTGAGGCTTTATGGACTAGATTTCATACTACAAAATACATGAAAATAAAACATTTTAAGCTCTATATCATTTTGAAGGGGTTAAACCTTTTTTGTTATGGAGAACTCGAAGGAAAGTTAAATATTCTCAATGACTTAAATAATAAAGGACACATTATATATTAAGAAGAATGTATTTAAATATAGTTTTGTTTTTTTCAAAAAACACTTTAACAGTATTCCGGACTGATGCCAAACCTTTTTGTATTTCAGGGTAATATTGGTAAACTTGGCCGTGATGGCATTGATGGTCCTCCAGGTGAGAAGGTATGTAGGATAAACGTTTGTTTCTTTGCAGAAGTTGTTCTTTCAGTATAGTTTGCAGCTCTACTTCCAATAGTTAGATAACAATGCCATTAAAGAGATATCACAGTCCTTTATGTACTAGATGGACTTTCATCAACTTTTCTCACGAAGGTTTTGGTGGACTAATTCCTATAAGTGTGTGGGGATCATCAGCTATGGTATTAACAGACATCAGTTACGTTTACATTTCAGGAAACAATTAAATTATGCACTTTGTTGATGTTGTGTCTAACCAAAATAAAATGTGTGTATATGTAAAAGACACAAGTAACAATACTAGTACAGGCAGCCTAATTCAATATGTTTTAGATTATATAGGAAGATTTAATAAATAATTTTTACCTACCACTAGCATTTCCTAGAGCTGATGTACCAGCTCTAATATATTGTGTTTGTGTGACTTTAAGAACTGACACCAACCTCACTCTATTATTACTCTAAATAAGTAATTCACTTAGCAAACAGTTAAAAACACATTCACACTTAAAAAATGAAGTGCGATTTAAAGACAAATGTGCTATGTGGTATCTCGCGATTAGCGTTTATTCTAAATCTCAGGAAAGTCTGTTCAGCACATTTTCAGCTTCTTAAGTCCATCTACTTGTGTGACGTCAATCTCTCTACGCGTTTCGCCACACTGGCTATGTAAGGCTTCACATCATAGTTCCACAATTTTGTACAATTTTTGTTTGGATGAGAATCAGCTGGAGATGTACATTTTGTCCATTCCTAAGAGAATAGCTTTATATCATTGATATCTCTCTTTCTATACGTTTATTGTTGGAAATTGGGCATCTCAGCTTTGCAGCACCATTATACTCTCCAATACACTCTCTGCCCATAAATTTGATTAATCCAAATGAGCTATTGTATTATTTTCTTCCATACACTATAATTTAGTGTTTTACTTTATATTCTCTTGATAAAATCTGCACACCCAATTCAAATACTCAGTTTGCATTTAATCCTCAGCAATTATAATTTATGTATCTCTAATTTCATCATTCCAATGCCATTTACATTATTAAACATTTTTCCTTTACTTTCTAATTACTCTAGGCATGATATATACATATACATTCTCATTTTATAGGGATCACGAGGGCCGTCCGGAAAACAGGGCCCCGAGGGACCTAAGGGATCTAAGGTATTTTGTTTTTTGGTATTTGTGAACATTTTTGTGGAAGCTGGAAGAAAGATGGTAAAATTAATGAGTATAATGAAATGCAGATATATAAATTGTTAATAGTTAGTTTTGGGTAATGTACAAAGTTTAGAACGTTCCCTTTTCTGATATTTTGGCAAGTCTATGGAAGCAAACTAGTAGCCAACTAAAAATACAAATTTCCATGAGAAAATAGAGATGGCTTTTAAATATACCTTTGACTGAAATTTCCAGATACCGTCTTTTTAGGAACAGAACAGTAAAGCTCTTTCTTCAAGACTATGCTAAGGTAAAAGCAGAGAAAAGCAAACACATTTTGGTTGGCCAACAATCATATTACCCTGCATTTTGGCTCCTGTGGAAGATCCAAAGAGTTTCTGTAGCACAGTTCAATATTTCTATAGTCCTTCTACCATAAAATATACAGAATAATTCAACTGAATGTTTCCCTACATCCCTACATCTCGTTGACGGGTAAAAAAAAAGCAGATAATGCAATTTATTATGCCTTATTATTTTTTCATTTGTCACTAATATCTTTAATATTTATTATAATTTTGGAACAGTTTGCAGAAGAAGCATTTTGTAAAAAAATAATACATAAAAATGCAAATAGCATTTTACTTCTTGTTACATGTGCTCCCTGTAGCTTATTGGTGTCCAGCCGATAGACATGCAAAGATTGTAGCATTCTTGCCGTAGGTACTTAAGGGAAAAAAAAACGTTCAACAATAACTGGAGGAATGGAAATTTCCTGCCTTAGCTATAAGATGTTTCAACTATAAAATGTTTGTAAAATATTGCAGAATTAACCTTTTCTATGCATTACAACTATAGGGTGATGCTGGAGCCCCTGGGTTTTTAGGTAGTCGAGGTGACATTGGTTACCCGGTAAGTGAAATTCCAGTTTTTACTCGTCAATTCAATGTTAATAAGTATCCCTCAAGTAATTTATTACAATGAAAACAATGTAGATACATTGCAGAGAGAATTTATACAGGCAGTTACTAGCATAAGAAATATATTTGTCTTTGTAGACGTATTTATCTTCTGCATCAGTTAAAGGGTTAATCCCAGCACCATATCTACAATACAGACTTAGATAGCAAGAATCACTCTAACCACAACCAGTGTTTTTGGTTCTAGCAACCCTTTAATAACCCAATTAAAATTTACTTTGGGATTGCACTATTGCTATAATGATTATACACAGACAGCTTTACTATAAATTCATTTTGTCTAGCAAACGTTCTTCATCTTCACCTCTTACTGCTCTCGACATTATTATGTATGTCAGTTAACTGCTGTTAAGAATTGTTAAATAGTGCTGTAAAATACGTTGGCACTATAAAAAAAACAAAACTGTAAAATACAGACTCAATTACAACCCTGTAAGCGCTTTCATATAAAACCACACCTAAAGTGTGAAAATTATAACTGCCTGTTTAGAGAAGAAGGCATCCAAAGAGATTGCCCAGGTGTATCCATAACAAAGCAGCCCAAAACTTTTCTGGAGCTTATATTACAGTAAAACCTCGCTTTATGGCGCTTTGCTTTACAGTGCTTTGCTAATACAGTAATTTTACATCTGCAGTCAGATGGTGAATCTCCACTACTTTAACCCCTTAAGGACACATGACATGTGTGACATGTCATGATTCCCTTTTATTCCAGAAGTTTGGTCCTTAAGGGGTTAAGGTTAGCAATACATATAGTGGTAGAATTGTTTTATTGGTTATATTTATTTTACATAGTTTTTTGTTCTATCAATAACGTACATGTAATATACATATAATGTATAATAGTGTAAGCATTTAAAGGATCACTACAGTGTCAGGAAAACAAAGCGGTTTTCCTGACACTATAGTGCCCTAAGGGTGCCCCCACCCTCAGTCCTCCTCCCGTGGCCCGTTAAAACCCCTTCAGCAGCTTAACTTAATCCAGCGCCGGGCTCTGGCGCTGGTGACCTCTCTGTCCCCCGCCGACGTCAGCTCCCCCGTCTGATGTCATAGGAGCCGAATGCGCATGCACGGCAAGTGCCGCGCGCCATTCAAAGTGTCCATAGGAAAGCATTTCTCAATGCTTTCCTATGGACGCCCTGCGTGATGGAGGCAGACATTAAAGGTTGGATTAACCCCAAATGTAAACATAGCAGTTTCTCTGAAACTGCTATGTTTGCATCTGAAGGGTTAAAACCTGAGGGACCTGGCACCCAGACCACTTCATTGAAATGAAGTGGTCTGGGTGACTATAGTGTCCCTCTAAGACATATATATGTACCAGCAAATAGAAAAACCCTAGGATTCACTTTACAGCAATATTCACTTTACAGCAGTGGGACCTAACCTGCCGTATTCCTGAAGTACACCTGTATATGGAAGACATAGGAAGCCAGGCCTCTCTGTTTTGACTTGGACATCTTTAAAAGCTATTCAATATGTTCAAAAGAAAACACAATCAGTTAACGTTTTTGTTCTGTTTTTTAAATCAGTAAAAAAAAACTTTCTGTGAAAAGGGATTTTGAAAACTATTTTTTTTAAATGTCCCATATCAAAATATTGTATGTTTTTGTAAATATCTTGTGCCTTCATATATTTAAATAATGATATATGAGTTCTCATGAACTATTTCTGTCCAATTTTAGGGTTATCTGGGAATAACTGGTGATTATGGAGAAAAGGGCATAAAGGTGAGATGTTTGGGCAATAAGCATATTCTAAACATGTTGTCTACATTATCCAAACATTGCATTTTCAGAACTAAAAGAAAACTTTATTGTTAGACTTGTACCCTGATGTTCTCTCCCAATATAACTATTTTACATATGTTAGTTATGGTACATTTTTAGAGACTCAGATAGGAATGGGATAAAGGCTGTAAGCAGGAAAGAAAATTGGCCCGGGCATTTCAAATCATAAGTTTCCAGGGTTCCAGAAGGGTGTGTGCTGTATGTGTGTGTTTAGTGGCTCTAAAGGGTGTTTATATATGGTGGTGCTGTAGTGAGTGTATAGACGCTGTAATGTGTAGTGTGTGTGTTTGTTTAGGGGATTTAGTATGTGTGTAGGAGGTACAATGAATGTGTGCATGTGTGTGTGTGAATGTGTTTGGTAAGTTTTTATGAAAGAAATAAATTAATTTATTCCCGCTTACCAGCTTCTAACTTTTGGCCAGGGAGTAGGACCACCATGAGGAAGGTACGGGACCCGGCTGCCTGGGAAGACATGGCCCCTGCATTGCTAATGTACACATATATATAGCGATTACCACTATATATATGTACACCTGCAGGCTCCTGACTGCATGTGTAGTGAAGAAGGGCCCAGCAAATGAAATCTTCAACTTCTGGAAACTCCTCTTTCCAACTCTTGCAAACCCACACCATGGGTTACCATGGCAATGCTCCCCGTGGCACACAGGTTGTGCTTGCGAGGGTTAGATAGAGGATTTGCCTAAAACTGAAGATTCTATTTGCTGGTCCTCCTCTTTACTATACATATAGCTGGTAGCGTGTGCAACACCACCAGATGACCACGGAGTGTAATGTCCACCCTCACTGTGCAGGGGGTTGGGAGGGATAAAATGAATAATAATTTTTAAAAATTTCACCGGGGAATACAGCACCTATCCTATTCCACATATATACACACATATTGCATCAGACTGAATCCACTACACAAACACACACTGTTCAAGGGGCCACAAAATGATTGCAACCCTGCCAGGGAGAGTGGACATGTTGGAAGATCTTTGTTTCTTCAAAGCACAGTTCTAAATGGCTTAGCTCATTGGATAAGATCAATCAGCTAATGCTCTTAGCCAATGAGCTAGCTCTCCATTTCTCCTGCTTTGAAGCTTTCAGTTCTCTTTTGGATATATTGGAGTACAGGGCTGGCAACATTTGACACGTGTGCCATGCATGGCGCTCGAGGTGCCTTTGCATGGCACTCAAGGTTGCCAGAGTCAAACAGCTTCTGGCCTATCAGAAGTCCCAGTGGGGATGACAGATGTCTGCTCGTGCAACCCGAGCAGTGATTGCAGGTGGTAAGGTGCAATCCTCAATTTATACATTGCAACACTTCGAGGAAGTGAACAGGAATCTGCACTGGAATAGAGCAACCAGCAGCCGCTATCACAGCTCCTGCCCTTGACTTGTACCTGGCCAGTCCAGCCCCCATTTGACGCCGGGAAGCAGCCCACACTGCTAGATATACACAGAACTGCAGAAGAAGTCTTCCTCACACACATAGTCCCCACAAACACAGCACCACTGACAATCCACCTGACAAGCAGGTACCACAACTAGCCCCACACATGCACACACCACCAAACACACAATGTGACAAATCATTCACACACACAATTCCACAAGTAGCCTCCATACATATCCCACATTCATAGGTATACACAATACCACAAACTACTCAAGAAAATATACTGTACAATATTCCTTCACACGCACAAAAACAATGCTAAATAGAAACTGTAGCACCCATAAATAACACAAGCAGAATATGGCAACATACACGACTCAGTTTAAAAAAATGTATTCCAGAGTATAATGCAACTAACTTATTGTTTTAACCCTTTTAAGGCTCAATGATATTAAATAGGAAATTATCACTTCCCAGGATTTTTAATATTATGTTTACTTAAAGGGACACTATAGTCACCAGAACATCTACAGCTTAATGTAGTTGTTCTGGTCGGTACAGTCAGTCCCTGCAGGCATTTTCATTAAACACTGCAATTTCAGAGAGAGTGTTTACATTGCTCCCTAGGGACACCTCCAGTGGCAGTCACTCAGACGGCCTCTAGAGGTGCTTCCTGGGTCAGTTTTGCACAACATGTAGCACTGATGTTCAGCATCTCCACGCTCTACATGGAGATGTAGAACTTTCCCCATAGAGATGCATTTATTTAATGCATCTCTATGAGGAGATGCTTATTGGCCAGTGTGGCATTTGGTTCCACGCCCACCCCAACTCATTGGCTGAGATTATAAGAATTGACAATCTCAGCCAGTCAATGCTTTTCCTCTTGTATAAAGGTAAGTTGTCATTCTTTTTAAGGGTGACAAGGGGACCAAAACAATGTTTTTAACACTACAGGGTCAGGAATACTTGTTTGTTTAACCCTATATTTAACAAATATGTATTTGTGAGATGTGAAAAATAAAGTTAAATATAGAAATTCAGACCTTTTTATTCTGCAACCAAATGCTTACTTTTTAGCTTACTTTCAATTATGCTCAAGTTATCGGTCATTTTCAATGTTTTATTCAGTTGTGTAAATTCCAGAGCGGTTACCCTTCAATGCTGTCACCAAAGTCTGGTTCCTAAAGACCCTACACCAGCTATATACAGACATGCGACTTTTAATTGAATACCCATCCCATTTTGATATACAATTTCTATGAAATAATTATTTCACTGCTGGTCCTTAGTTTGTTGGTTCAGTGAGAAGCATTAACACAGTCTTTATCTTTGCAGGGTATAGAAGGAAGATCGGGAGAACCTGGGTACCGAGGTACCCCTGGAAAGGATGTGAGTTAAAAGGAAGCATTATGTCTATGTTGTACCATATACTTTATTGATAGATATATGTTTAAATTCCAATGAAATAGCAAACTTGGAAAAGAGGTCACCATCACCATTTCAGAAAAAAAATTTTTTTGAAAGGTTTTTAGCAAAACAACAGGTCCCAGAAGAACCTGTGGCTTAGCAGCAGCAAGCCAGATTGTTAATGTGAAAGTTCATCTTCCAATTTAGCAATATTCGTTTCGTCCATTTTTGGATGGCAGTGATAACTGAAGCCAATCAGCCAATGATGTGTTCAGCCCGTGACTGCTGTCTCGATAAAGAAGAAATTGATATTGCTGAAGCAAAAGCTGGACTTAAGCATGAGCTTAATAGCTAGCAGAGGCTTGGTCACAGGTGCCTAGTGGACCCTCTGTTTTAGTCATAATGTTCAATCTGTTCAAAAACAGTTTGACAAAGAATCTGATATATGTAAAGACCTGTGCTTCTGATAACAGAGTCCTATTTACTGCTCCTCGTAAATAATGTATTAGAGCTACAACTGTGCGATATACTATGGTATATACCAATGCCCTGTCCGTAACAGGTGAAATGGTGCCAGAGACAAAGAACGAGTTTCAATCCTTCCACGAGGTCACCAATGTTTAACCCAAATTATTTGTTTTCTCTAAACTAGGAAATGGATCAAGCTAAGACAGGAGAGTTTTACTAGGCTCAAAAACTCTTCATGTATATATGCTTCCTTGAGAAAATGTAGGCAAAATGCATAATGGTGATGAAAAACAACCACTATGACCACATTACAGGGCATTTATCTGCTCATATGTGTCATAAATTAAAAAATGTCTGGAGATTAAGCAGTGACCAGAGCTTTGCTCTCTTGCATCCAGCAGATCTCTTTATGGTGATCATGTCAAATCAATATGACAGTGCTGGGAATTATTCTAAAAATGATTGACAGCATGTCCATCTGGTGCCGTCATTGACTTGGAATTACAGCTGCTTCCCCTGACTATGTCATTGTTGTTCCACTTATTATGTATTTCCCCTGTAGTTAGTTGGTGCCATTTATAAAACAGAGACAGAAACAAGATGAAGAGCATGTAAGCTCATTGAGCAGGGCCCTCAACCCCTCTGTTCCTGTGTGTCCAACTTGTCTGGTTACAACTACATGTCTGTTCGTCCACCCATTGTAAAGCGCTGCGGAATTTGACGGCGCTCTATAAATAATATAATAATAATAATAATTATAGAAACTAACACATTTCACACTGCTACAAATATTTACCAATAGACAATGATGATAGGAGCAACTTTATTATGCCAAAATGCTGATGTAGTCCACATGAGATGTATTAAGTATAAAAACTGATCTGTGTCTGCACTTGGTCCTAAATTAAAGTGCTTTGTAATGCACAGTGCAATCCTTGTTCAATAGTCACAAGGAAGAAATTGATATTATTATAAATGCAAATATACAGAATAGATGAAGAACATTTTCAGGAACACTAGATGACACGGAAGTTAAAACTGGGTACTTGTAACTTAAAATTTAATCTTATGTAGGTAAAAAAAAAAATAATCAATGTACAATACTATGCTTTAACTTCTAATCAAATAAATAGAACATATGTGCAAAGTTTGTGTGATATATTTACTACTCTCTTATTTGGAAATTGCAGGGAGCAGCTGGTGTTGTTGGGTTAGAAGGATATGGTGGAGTAATAGGTTTAAAGGTATGTAGATCTTCTTACTGCAGACCATTGGTGTTGAAAAGTTTTAAATAATAATAATACTGTATTTGTTACATGTATGCCTGCATGTAAACATATTATATATTTGTAGTATGTATTTTTGAGTATACATGTAAAAACTTAAAGTATACATTTCACAGGGAGACAAAGGAGATCAAGGTCCACGTGGTCCACCAGGAATTGAAGGCATGCTGGTATGTTCCAGTATTTTAAAGACATATATTCTGTTCATTTATTAAGGCCTGGCATTTATTATGTGAATGGACATATCATTTAAATGTACATTTATTTTATTCCAGACTGAGGGGTGATTTGTCGGCATTTAAAAGAAGTTTGAGAAAAACTGCACCCTTAGGCTCATTGATCCATAACCACTTCAATAACCTGCAGTGATTATGGTGTCTAACTGGAGTGTTCCTTAAACATTTTTTTTTATTTACGGCCTTCTCTATCCTTTTATCAATCTTTACATTACTTTTCTGTATCACTTTAGATTAAATTTGAAAGCCTTCTAATAAAAACCGGACCCCAAGTAGATGTCCTAACTAATCAGTAATTAAGAATCATGTTGTCCACTCTGCCAGAGACGTTAATCTGTCCTCTCTTTACACCCAGACCCAAATTTCTTCTTTTCAGTAGGGTTGCACACATTTTATGGAATTATCTCTCATGTCCAATCTGAGCCTCCTTAATTTCCAACCCTGTAAGAAAAACCTAAACACCCATTTTTACTGGTTTGTCACGTCATATTTTATTTTATTTTCCTATTGCAATCAACCCCTATCTCTCCTTGAACAACTTGTCTGTCTATTCTCTGCTCTAATGTTTTTCGCATTCTTACTCCATTGCTGCCATATGCCATGCACTAGTGTAAATATTGTGGCATCTAACTTCTTAGTCAAGAGCCATGTAGCGGAGAGCCGATCTTTCACAGCTATTCTCCACTAGAGATCCCAGTGAGGCTCAGGAACAGGGTGATGATAAGTCCACAGGCAAGGTTTCTAGCAGGTAGAGTAATACAGCAATATCCCCATCGCAATCCCAATAACTGGACGACACACAGTTTCAGGAGTAGTACTGACAAGCTTTATTCCACAGTTCCTTATAAAGCCCTCTCCCATGCAAGGGAGGAGGTTCTATCACTTAAGACATTATCCAATCTGTGAACAGTAACCTCCCACACATCTCCTCCCCTCCTCTAGCATCATAATCCCCTTATCATGTACATAGTTTTACCCAAGTTTTGGATGTACCCTAAATACTTGGGGTACATCCACAAATCCAATATCTCCAGATAGCCCTAGTCTGGAGGAACAACATATTTTAAAATCAGCCCATTCGGATAAACGGTTCGGGAGTTATGGGACTTTAAAGTATTGACCGACCGCAGGGGTAAAGTATCCGAAAACAGTTCCATGCATTTTGGCCCTGCGGTCGGTCACAAACAAGGGAATGAAAACAGACGAATTGCCTGTGTTATAGAGCCTGGAGAGGGTTTGAATGAATTCCCTTGTTTGTGGGGTTCTTTCTACCGAACGGCGGGTCATTCGGTAGTTTCTATACGAATTTCTGGAAGTATGGAGTCTCAGCGGTGTTTGCCTAGTCAAGTGTCCGATTTTAGTTCCAGACACTCGACGGCAAAACACCGCTGTTCGGCAGTTTAAGATGGCCGCCGCCACGTGTTCGTATCCCGAATGGCGGCCACCCAGAGGACAAAGACCACACTACATGAATAGGTAATTACCCGTTTGCAACATTGTTGCAAACGGTAATTGAAGGCACACTTTACACGGGGTGGTCTGGCTGTTTGGTAGTTTCATTCCCTTGTTTCATTCGAATGATTCTACCGAACAACCAGAGGAATACAGTACTTTACACACATTCAACTACCAATTTAACCGGATACAATGATTTCTATGCATGTTCACACACATTAAACTAGCAATATGACCAAATACAATTATTCCCATACATGTTGTAGGACAGCCCGGTACCAATCCGCTACACTGCTCCCCCTTGCCCACAAGCCGGCATACACAGTCTGATCCAACACGGATCGGCTTGGGGATGTCCGGGGCTCACGGATCATTTCTCTAAGTCAGTTTGTCTTGACAACCCGTCAGCATTTCCATTCTGTTTACCCGGCCGGTACTGGATATTAAAGTCAAAAGGCTGTAGCGCCAAACTCCAGCGCAGCAGCCTGGCGTTGTCCCCAGCTACCCGGTTCAGCCAGACTAACGGGTTGTGATCCGTGAGCAAGGAGAAGGGCTGTCCATATAAATAGGGCTGCAGTTTCTTTAGGGCCCACACCACAGCCAGGCACTCCTTTTCGATGGCGGCGTAGCTTACTTCTCGAGGTAACAGTTTGCGACTGATGTAAGCCACTGGATGTTCGCCGCCATCGGCCCCGACTTGACTCAGTACTGCCCCCAATCCAAACATAGAAGCGTCTGTGTGAACAAGAAAACGTTTAGTTGGATTGGGAGCTGCCAAGACAGGGGCATTTATCAGTGCATTTTTCAATTGTTGGAAGGCCTGCTCACACTCCGGGGTCCAGTTTACTTGGCGGGGAAGGTTCTTACGGGTCAGCTCAGTGAGGGGTTTGGCCAGGGCGCTATAATTGGGAACAAACTTCCTGTAATACCCCGCTGTCCCTAGAAACGCTAAAACCTGGGTCTTAGTCCTAGGGGTGGGCCACTGGGCTACAGCCTCTACTTTGGCGGGTTCGGGTTTCTGTTTACCGCACCCTACTCTATGTCCCAGGTACTGTACCTCAGCCATTCCGATACTACACTTGGCCGGCTTCAAGGTCAAACCTGCTTCCCTTATCCTATCTAGCACAGCTCCTATGTGAGCTAAATGTTCCTGCCACGTATTGCTAAAAATAGCAATATCGTCCAGGTAGGCACAGGTATAGTCCTGAAATCCATCCAGGAGTCGATCCACCATCCTTTGGAAGGTGGCTGGGGCGTTTTTCATCCCAAATGGCATGAACTTAAACTGGTACAAGCCAAATGGGGTGACAAAGGCCGACTTCGGGATGGCGTCTGGGGCCAGGGGGATTTGCCAATAACCTTTACACAAGTCAATAGTGGTGAGGTATTGGCCCCTGGCCATTCTGTCCAGTAACTCGTCTATCCGGGGCATCGGATAGGCGTCGGATACGGTCTTCTCGTTCAATCTCCTATAGTCCACGCAGAAGCGGGTCGTACCGTCTCGCTTTGGTACGAGGACTACAGGAGATGCCCAAGGACTGTCTGAGGGTTCAATCACCCCCAGTTAGAGCATCTCGTCGATCTCCTTACGCATGTTTGCCCGTACCGCTTCTGGGATGCGGTAGGGAGTCTGGCGCATGGGTAGTTGCCCTGGGGTCTCGACCCGGTGAGTTGCCAGAGGCGTGTATCCAGGTACATTAGAGAACGTGTCGCGTTTCTCTTCTAATAGTTGCTGTACCTCGATCCGCTCCTGTGGGCTCAGCCGATCTCCCAGCGCAACCTCCCCTAAATCCCCGGACAACTGCCCATCCCCCAGCAAATCGGGGAGGGGTAAGCTTTCAAACTCTTCCGTGTTAGGGGCACAGATGGCGGTTACCTCCTCAGTACGCTCGTGGTAGGGCTTCAGCATGTTCACATGGAGCATGCGTCGCCCCCCAGTCCCTGTGCAAGGGCCGATAATATAGGTGGTGTCACATCTTTGCTCCACCACCTTATATGGGCCCTGCCAGGCGGCCTGTAACTTATCATGTCGGACAGGTTTTAAAATTAGTACTTTCTGCCCGACCTGAAAGCTACGGTCCCTGGCTCCCCGATCATACCATGTGCGCTGGCGGGTCTGGGCCTCCTGAAGGTTTTCCCTTACCGTCTTGGTCAACGCTTCTAGGCGGTCCCGAAAGGCCAACACATATGGTATGATGGGGGTGCCGTCTGTGCTCCGGTCTCCCTCCCAATGCTCTCTAATAAGATCTAATGGGCCTCGGACCCTCCTCCCAAACAGTAATTCAAACGGGGAGAACCCTGTGGATTCCTGCGGCACCTCCCGGTATGCGAATAGGAGGTGCGGCAGGAATCGTTCCCAGTCCTTGTGGGTCTCTGCGAAGGTTCGGAGCATCTGCTTCAAGGTACCATTGAATCGTTCGCAGAGCCCGTTCGTCTGGGGGTGGTAAGGGGCACTGATAATAGGCTTAATGCCACAGATCCTCCAGAGGTGTTGGGTGAATTCTGCGGTAAACTGGGTACCCTGATCCGAGATAATCTCCCTGGGTAATCCCATCCGGGAGAATATCCGCATGAGGGCATCCGCGACCGTTTCAGCGTGGATGTTGGTCAGAGCCACTGCCTCTGGATACCTGGTGGCATAATCTACTACCGTTAAAATATACCTTTTTCCTGACGGGCTAGCTTTATTGAGGGGGCCTATCAGATCCACCGCTATTCGGCTAAAAGGTTCCTCTATTATGGGTAAGGGGTGAAGTTTAGCCTTCCTGCGATCTCCCCTTTTTCCCACTCTCTGGCAGGTATCGCAAGTCGTGCAATATCTGCGTACTTCCTGGCTAATCCCTGGCCAGAAGAAACTCTGGGTTAGTCTGTACCTGGTGCGACTAACTCCTAGATGTCCGGATAGCGGAATATCATGCGCTATCCGGAGTAATTCAGCCCGGTACCGCTGCGGTACCACTAATTGTCTCCTCGCTATCGGGTCTGACCCCGTAATCTGCTTGCTTGTTTCCCTGTACAAAAGTTGTTTATCCCAGATAAATCTCTCTCCCTCCGCCCCGGGGGGACCCGTGACAACCTTGTCCCTATACACCTGAAGCGTGGGGTCTGTTGCAACTTCAGCTACAAATTCATTAGGTGGAGCCCAGGGGACACATTCTAGAGGGGGGGTAGGGTTGCTTACCTGGACCTCCGGCAGTGTGTTGTGGTCCTGGGTGCGGGCCTGTTGTCGGGTGACTACAGGGTTGACCTCCCCTGTGGTGGGCGACTGGGGCTCAAAAGCAGAAGTGAGCCTCCCCAGATCGTTCCCCAATAAAACCTCCGCCGGTAAATGCGGCATCAACCCCACCTCCACTTCCCCTGCCCCCGCTCCCCAATGTAAATGTACCCTTGCTGTAGGTAGCCGGTACACTGCTCCCCCAGCTACCCGGACGGCAACAGTTTTGTTCAGTTTTGCCTGATCTGAAATCAGGTGGCTCTGTACCAAAGTGATGGTGGCTCCCGAATCTCGTAACCCCCGGACTGCTGGGGGCTGGTGCCGTAGATTGTCCACATTGGCCTGGACAGGATCTGCCTCGTGCAGTACCTCCCATTGTTCCACAGTGGTAATGGGGACTGCGGAACCATACGGGGTGGCAACTAGGTCCTGGTAGTGGTGGGCTGCGGCCGCCCGGGGTGGAGGTGGGCCTGGACGAATCCAGGTGGAACGGTCCCGCAGCTGTGGGCATTCCCTTTTATAATGTCCCCACTTCTGGCAGTGATGACAGGGGCCAGCGGTGGGTTGTCGGAACCGGGGCTGTGCAGCGGGTGGTGGTGGTGGTGGTAGTGGTCTCGGTGGAGCTGGGGTGTAGGTGGTTCCCCCGAATGTTTTAAAGGTTGCTTTTGGAGCTGCAGGTTTTTGTTGCCTGCGTGCATCCAGGTAGTCATCCGCTTTTCTAGCAGCCTCGGTGAGGGAAGTAGGGTTTCTGTCCCTTACCCATTCCTGGACCTCACTGGTTTCTCCCTCATAGAACTGCACCATCAGCAACATCTGTATTACATCCTCCATAGAACGTGCCTTGCTAGCTTGCACCCACCCGAGTGCTGCCCTCTGTAATCGGCATGCCCACTCTGCGTGCGAGTCCTTCTCTGCTTTCTTTAAATCCCGGAATCTCCGCCGGTATGCCTCGGGTGTTATAGCATACCTGGCGAGTATAATTTCTTTTACTTTACTGTAATTCCTTATTTCGTCATTAGGTACAGTCCGATATGCCTCTGCTGCCCTCCCGGTTAACCTTCCGGCCAAAATAGGTACCCAGTCCTCTGTGTTAATTTTATGCAGTGCACACAGTCTCTCAAAGTCTTGCAGGAAAGCGTCTATATCTTCCTCTGCCTCCACATATGTTTTAAAAGCCTGGTACGGTATTTTAGGCTTACCTTCCTGTGGCACACTACTTGCAGAGCTTTGTTCTGGAACTGTTGTCGCCTGTGTCCTTAGGATGAATTCTTGTACCTCGGACACTGTCCTGGTAATAATTTCTGCTGGGGGGTTTTCCCCATAAAGGGATAGCCTGAACTGAACCTGCCTCTGGAATTCCGATCCTTGTGGTGTTCCTCCCGGCTCCCTCTGTGCCGGAACTGAATCGCCCTCCATTCTGTACTCTGCCATGAGTTCTGTAACAAGTACTGCTTTCTTCTTATTGCTGGCTTGTATACCCCTTGCCTCTAGGAGGTCCTTTAGCGTGGAGCGTTTTAGCGCAGAAAAATCAATCTCCATCCGTACTCCATTTACGCTTGTTCCTCTGTGAGTTTGGATCCCAGCGCTGCCAACCAATGTAGCGGAGAGCCGATCTTTCACAGCTATTCTCCACTAGAGATCCCAGTGAGGCTCAGGAACAGGGTGATGATAAGTCCACAGGCAAGGTTTCTAGCAGGTAGAGTAATACAGCAATATCCCCATCGCAATCCCAATAACTGGACGACACACAGTTTCAGGAGTAGTACTGACAAGCTTTATTCCACAGTTCCTTATAAAGCCCTCTCCCATGCAAGGGAGGAGGTTCTATCACTTAAGACATTATCCAATCTGTGAACAGTAACCTCCCACACATCTCCTCCCCTCCTCTAGCATCATAATCCCCTTATCATGTACATAGTTTTACCCAAGTTTTGGATGTACCCTAAATACTTGGGGTACACCCACAAATCCAATATCTCCAGATAGCCCTAGTCTGGAGGAACAACATATTTTAAAATCAGCCCATTCGGATAAACGGTTCGGGAGTTATGGGACTTTAAAGTATTGACCGACCGCAGGGGTAAAGTATCCGAAAACAGTTCCATGCATTTTGGCCCTGCGGTCGGTCACAAACAAGGGAATGAAAACAGACGAATTGCCTGTGTTATAGAGCCTGGAGAGGGTTTGAATGAATCCCCTTGTTTGTGGGGTTCTTTCTACCGAACGGCGGGTCATTCGGTAGTTTCTATACGAATTTCTGGAAGTATGGAGGTCTCAGCGGTGTTTGCCTAGTCAAGTGTCCGATTTTAGTTCCAGACACTCGACGGCAAAACACCGCTGTTCGGCAGTTTAAGATGGCCGCCGCCATGTGTTCGTATCCCGAATGGCGGCCACCCAGAGGACAAAGACCACACTACATGAATAGGTAATTACCCGTTTGCAACATTGTTGCAAACGGTAATTGAAGGCACACTTTACACAGGGTGGTCTGGCTGTTTGGTAGTTTCATTCCCTTGTTTCATTCGAATGATTCTACCGAACAACCAGAGGAATACAGTACTTTACACACATTCAACTACCAATATAACCGGATACAATGATTTCTATGCATGTTCACACACATTAAACTAGCAATATGACCAAATACAATTATTCCCATACATGTTGTAGGACAGCCCGGTACCAATCCGCTACAAGCCAAATCTAGATCTCTGTGCTAATTTAGTGGCTTCCCTTGTTTAGAATTAGGACATCATTGTTCATGTGGCCCCATTCAGTTTAAATAGTTTTTTTTGATCCAGGTGTTGTGATCTAAAAAGTGTGTTAAAGTTCTTAAAGTGTGGCAATCACCAATGAAACCAGAGGGAATCAGCACGCACATTCTTTTAATGATTACTGTACTTTTAGATCTTTTTATCAGTACCATTTTATATATTCTCCCTTTGTGTATGCTTTATCCTTTTATACTCTGCTCTGTTGTTTTAGGGAGCTAAAGGTGCAAAGGGTGAGTCAGGGATCCCAGGGAGACCAGGACCACAGGGACTGAAAGGTCCAAAGGTGAGTGTCTGACATCTATAACATAGATTATGTTAATAGTATAGAGGCCACAGCAAGGCACTGATTTCTTAAATGTTCAATTGCAAGCTGAGCATTTTATTATTGCCATATATTTTATGCTCTTCTAACATATTTCCTTCTTTATGTGCAGGGATCGCAAGGTGAAACAGGAGACGATGGTATAACGGTAAATCTAATAGATAAGACTGCATGTTGTTCAGTACATTGACATCAAACTGCCTTTATATGTCTACATATAATTATTCCAGAATTTTTTTTATTTTTAAATAAAAATAAATAAATTATAATAAAAAAATAAAATAAAATAAATAATAATATTATATTTATAATATATATATATATATATATATATATATATATATATATATATATATATACACACCACACCTGTGAGGTGGATGGATTATCTGGGCAAAGGAGAAGTGCTCACTAACACAGATTTAGACAGATTTGTGAACGATATTTGAGAGAAATAGGCCTTTTGTGTACATAGAAAACGTCTTAGATCTTTGAGTTCAGCTCATGAAAAATGGGGACAAAAACAAAAGCGTTTATAATTTTGTTCAGTGTATACATATATATATATACACATATTTGTGTGTGTTAGCACTATAGGTAGTACTTATGGACAACATGTTACTGTTTTATTTTGCCTTTGCAGAAAGCTACCAGGTCTCTGAACAATAGGAATATTACTAGTCTGCTCAGAGTAAATGAATGTAACAAAAATGGTTATCATCTTTGCTCAATTTAATTTGATTTAATAGTTGCACGCAATACAAATCCCCTTGTTTACGTAAACCTTCAGCTGAATTTCACAAGTCACGAGGCTGTTGCATTGAGTTTTCCAAGGATATTGGATCTTACATGAAACCTAAGAGTTGAAAACTCTGTATCCCAACATATGTTTCTAAACCGTCAGGGAAAGTACATTTCTTCCCCAACACTGACTGCAAAGGGTGACTCATTCATTTACATTATGGTTCCAGTATCATACATTCAGCGGGGTCAGATATATATCAGGTGGTGCTCCTCTACCTCCTCCAAAAAAATTGGGTCTAGTTGCTTGCTCCGTGATCGAGAGGATGCTGGAGAGTCAGTATGTACCTGTCTCACTCTCTTACTTCTACAATAAAATAAAATGCAATCACTGCATAGCAAAATGAAAAAAAAATACAATGTCAAAATATATCTAAAAATACCTTCACAATTCACAGGCAAATTAGGACATGAGGTTTAGATGATCACTGCTAAATGCTAAAAATGTAATTAACAATGTCATGTACACAAAGCAGACTTATCAGTAAAGAATGCAGTATAAATTATCTGTAAAAAAAAATTACAAATCCAGAATGGCATTTCTCGTCTCAATTCCAGAAATAGCACTGGACTGTTTTGGTGTACCTCTCCCATTTTTAAGACATTAGGCCCAATTAACATTAAGAGAAGAACTATATAAATATATAAGCATAAACAGGATGTTACATAAATGTGTTTAAACCTTTTAACCCTATACACTCTGTATCGTAAGCTCCCATAATCGTAACCCTACCACTAATTGCAGACCCTCTAACCTCACCCTGTCCATCGAAATGTTAGTGGTTCTGAAATGATTTCATTATGAATTCTATGACATCAACATTTAAAGCTCACAGTTATGATTGTGACGTTTTAAATGTAAACACACATATAGCACATCCTTAAAGGAACACCCACTGCCCAAATACATAAAAAAAAAAAAAATACAAATCATTAATCATTGTTTAGTAGATATATCCATAATAAAAACATATTATACATTTACCCAAATATTTTTGTTGGGAGTATATCTAAAAACTGCTAGGAAAAGCGACAGAGGCCTTTGCACTCTCAGCTCTTTTCTGTGGATGTCCTCTTTCACTGAGCTGCATCCGGAAGTCTACGATTGAAGTATTTGCAAGGCAGGTGCTCTGAGCAATGGCCAGCCTCTTGAGTTTAGCCACACGGAGCTAAACAAACCAGGAAGTAACTAGGTTAAATTATAAAAGTGGTGATTTCTATTGAAATCTGTACTTTCTTAAAATGAAAACAGGGGAACAAGAGGACACTCTTAATGCATAAAGCACTTCAGCAAGCTGAATTGCCTTAAGGTTTTGGAGTGTCCCTTTAATTGCAAAATTACATACATTATTTCTTTAAAACTTGTACATAAACATTTGGAGAAGAGCTTTAGTTACATTTGTGTTTGTTAACAGGATAATGATTGCAAGAATAATGCTAAAGAATTACAAAGAGTAAGGGGAAAACAAACATGTTTTTTTAAATATGAAATAGAAACATCTCATCGCCGGTTAGCGTTAGATTGGCTACCTGGTTTCTGTATTATTTCCACTAATGACTGTGTATAACATTAGTTTTGTATCTTATTTTACCATAAAATAATATTTTCAATGGCATGAAATTGTAATGATCAGTTTAAAAACTTTTCTTGTAGGGAGACAAAGGAAGACAGGGAGTCAAAGGAAAAACTGGAGCTAAGGTATTTATCACTTTTTCAGTGCAACAGATCTATGTTCTCTTACTTATGTTGACCATGTTCTTTTATATAAAGATTTTTAGCTCGCTTGGCTATGCTGGGAACTATTCAGCATAAAGTGGCACTGCATTTTTTGTAAATATGCAAAGACCCCTCCCCTACTAAAATAGTGTCAGGCAGTGGAGAGAGCACCGACCTCTGGTGTTCTCTCTCTCCTCTGTCATTCCACCGCTGTCTTCATCTTATGGTGGTTTCCTCTGTCAAGAACTTTATCACTTTATTATTAAAAAAAACAGGGTTGATGAAGACTCCCATTAGCCCAGATCCTTCATAGATCTTCCAACACATGTACAATGAGATGCCATAGACTTAGCGAAAGAATGTGTCTTTGCCAGTAATGACTGATGGGAAACATCTTCTTTTTGCCAAGAATTGGGTTTTACTTAGGATTATGTAATTCAAACTTTATGTTTATGTTTTGATTATCAAAATTACTGTGAAATTCCAACACAGTTTGTGTGAGTTTTATATAATGCCTCTTTAAGTCACAAATGACACATTTTGCTTGGTTGATGGCATCAAATGTTCCAAGACACTTTTCTTTTATTAAAATCACTAACTTATTTATAGTATGAAAGCTCTTATGCAATTGTATATTGACAACAGCCTTACTGACACCTACCTGAATACAGAATTTAAAAAGTTATGGAAACTTAGCTATAATCACAGCCTGGCCATTTAACCTTCATGTTGCAATGTGGCTTTTTTGGAATATTGTGAATAACTCTGACAGGCTTATTTACGTGTTTTTTTATTTTGTTTTTTTTACACCAAACAGTGAACAGTAGTATATTGGGAACATGATAACATTTAGAGGGTTATTTAATAAAGTGAGAATTCAAAATGAATTCAAAGTGAATATCAAATTTAAGAGCACAGCAGCCAAAACGAAAGCATATATGGCATAGAGAATTTATACAGGTTGGGTATTTTGACTTTAAATTTGGATTTCACTTTAAATTCTCACTTAGAGGAACATTATAGTGTCAAGAATACAAAATCAGTTATCCTGTGGAGAGCCCCTCAGATCCATGTTTCTCCCCCTTTGGATCGCTACAGTTACGGACCCAATGGGAGTTTTTTTGGACTGTTTTTAGTGACCAGATCAGTAGACTTTGGCAGGGTTATTCACTGATGTGAGAATTTCACATTTTAATTTCGTTTTTCTAATTTTGGTCTTAAATTTGAACTTCACGCCAAATGCTCACTTTAGTATGTAATCATGTTTGTGTTGGGTAGTATGGCTGGAACTATTACCTCCAAATATGAAGACCATGTAAAGCTACAACCTTATCATCAAGTTATACCTAAACTAGACATTGTTTAATATTCTCTTATAAGTGACCTGCAGCTAACCATGTGCAATGCGTGAAATAATTGAACAGAAATAAACATTCGTGACACAATATATATATTTAATTTGTCAAAAGAACTTGTGAATTTATTAAAGGTTACTACAAACACATTACATAAATAACCAACATAACCATAACATTCTTACTCATAAATTAGGGATTATTCTAGCCTCGGTGAGGGAATAATCTAAATTTTATTAAAGACAGGAGGCGAATATTTGCTTTACCTTCTTTACTGAAACCTCCAGCAGCAAAGAAACAGTTAACAGAACTTTTCAAAACAACCAATCAGAACAAAGGAACAGTAGTATAAAACCCCTAAGCAGGCTCTTCCACTTCCTCTTTCTTTGATGAGGTCGAGCAGGAGAGCAAGGAAACCAACGAATCCACCTTGTAGCAGACACATCCAGAGAAATAATCTTCAAGCCCAGAGAGAAAATAGATTACACTGCAAGAAAAAGGAAAACATCGTGAAAGTAAACTGTCAAGGCAAGATGTCATATCCATACAATATCACTTGCACATTAGAATACCTGATGAATAAACAAAGTCTACAGATCTTATGAAGACCTAGTATCTAGTATGTACCTAAACTAAAAGGCATGGACGAAACATAATTACAACACAAACATGATGAATAAAAATGCACACAGACAATCACTAAATAATAGACATAACCTTTATTATGTAAAACAATGCATTCACAAAACATAACAATATCCAATTAATTACAAGACCCAAATCCAGGGAGGGAACGTAAGAAAAGGGGGGGAAATATTCGCCTCCTGTCTTTAATAAAATTTAGATTATTCCCTCACCGAGGCTAGAATAATCCCTAATTTTATGGCAGGACAGGAGGCTTCATATTTGCAATTTTAACGCCCAAATAGTAGAACCAGAAGCCATATGACATAGGACTGAAATGAAAGGAGAATGGAAAACCCATTCCCTAAACCGAGCAGCGGTGTATAGAAAATGCAGAAACAGATCAAAACGTCCGTACGCAGAAATCAACAGTTGTCCATGAGTAGACGGAGGAAAGAACCAGATCCTGGATCTACATGGTCGTGTACAACCTGTCAGAGCCGTGGCCTATCCGGAGAGTAGGGGTACAACACAGAGGACGAATAGAAATGAAATATGTCTGGAGCAGAAACCGATGTACTGAACGGCAAGAAGGAAGAAGAACGTCATGAAATACAAGATGTACTGGGGAAACCCGTAAGCGGAAAAACTGGCGCAAGGCAAGTCCTTGTCATCAGGTCATTCCTCAAGGAAATGCAGAACACACGATACCACTAGACTTGAGGAATAGCAAGAGATAGGGCTCCTGTAAGGTATACTCCTCTTGGTAGACTGCAGACCACGAGGTCCTTACCAATGCCGGAATCTTGCGAAAACGCACATGAGTCGTCCTCTAGCTGACATAGGACGTGAATGGCCCCATACGATCCTACCCTGAGAGGGCAACTCAGCCAGACAATGGGGACAGCCATAGGGACCCAAACATCTCTCCAGACACCAGTCATGGCAGGCTACCCTTGTGGATCCCACACAGGACCTGGAGACAGGTAGTCCTTCCCATGGCAAACTCCAGCAAAAGGGGAAAGCACGGAGGACTCCTCCGAAGTGGTGTGGCCAGGCGAAACGACACTCCCAGAAATTCGGTCTGAAGCAAAGCCTGAAGTATCCTGGAAGTAAACGGAATGCGTACGCCCCGAAGGAGACCAAGCTTGGAAAACGCGTCCCTCGCCTTGCTGAGGGTCCGGCAGCCAGCTAGAGAACCGCTCCGTATGGCAGTTCGTACCGAATTTAATCATGCCAGTAGTCGAGACCCCAGAGGGTGAGGCAACCAATCATTGGGGTCTCTCCATGGTCGGATGAAGCCGTCCGCCACATGAGTGTCTCGTCCCGCAGACATTGTCACAAATGACGAATACTTGTCCAGACGCTATAGATAGTGATCCTAAGTGAGATCCGACTGCAGTCCAAAGTGGGCAACCAGTGATAAGTCCAGGCCGGAAGGTAGCGAGCAGTACCACTTCCCCTGGTAAAGCTGTAAACATTGAACAAACCTGCAGGTAGTTCCATGCAGTTGGCGTGAAGCGGTTCCTCCTTTGAACTCCAGAGTCCAGGCCGAAGTTGGTTGGGGTCCGAAACTCCTAGGTAGGCCAGGTCCCCCTGTCGGAGTAATCAATTAAGTTTTAGATGATCTTCATCCGAAGGTCACATGATTCGGCTATACCAGGCCGAGGATCCGAGAAAGCGTCATGTTGGAGCGGCTGATAGTACCGGATCCTGGAGGTATGGCCTCGATGGCGAATAACAACTGGTCAATCGACCGGGTTGGGCCCCTAAGTGTGACCCGCAGGTTGCGGAGCATATGCCTGGCATTTTCCTTGAAGACCGACATCTTGGTCCTCGGGTGGCGGAGCATGCCTGGACCGAATATCCTATGAAAGACCAGAAACTGGGTTGACTGGGAGTTAGTCAGATTCAATATGTCTATGTTGATGGCAAATCCATGTGGGTTTCTCTCATGTCCAGTTGAGGGAGAGAACCAATCATCCACGCCGAGCAGCTCTGAGGGAATGAGTGCCCTCCGTCTCAAAGTGTCCACAGGTGACATGCATTAGGAGCATGTAGGATGGGGATGGGGCGGGAGTCCACTCCCGCCCCACACTTCGCCCAGCATGGCAACTTCGGAATGGACGCCTCTTTTGGTCATGCGTATTGCTCCTGGAACGGTCCAAGATTCTGTAACCTTGATCTCCGTTTTGCGGCTCTCAGGGGTAGAAACCAACTAGGCGATACCTATAAGTCATATAGGTACATTCCAAAACGGAATTTAGTATTATTCGCTTTCCAAGCTGTAACGCGCCATTTGTCCCGAGGAAACATCTGTGTCCGCGTGTCATCGACATCCAGTGGTTAGTCCCGGATAGAGTGCAAACCCTGTATCAGGTGTCTGCGGGGACCTTTCTGGACTCCGTCATGAAGACTGATCCTCTAGATGAATCCATCCGTTAGCCAACACGTACCAGGGGTGCTCGGTGTAGCGTCTAGGATGGCCGGTGGAGTGTCCCCTGTAGGGTACCGATGGTTTCTGGCAGTGAGGTCAGCGGGGTGGCATGAGGACAGGACAAGTGACCTTCTGGGCATGGGAGATTTGTCCTTTAGTCGTCATTGCATAACTGTCATAGAGGTAACACTGTTGGAGTGATACCTGGTGAGGCCGGCTGGGGGTCACCCAGCATGCAAGAGGGGGTCACCCAACAAGCACAAGCATATTATGCAGTATAGGCCAGCAGGGGAGGGGGTCACCCTCAGTCTGAACATAATCGGACACTGTAGGTACAGTAGTGCCGTAGTGGTTGGCCTTCAGACGTGATTGCATAACTGCCATAGAGGTAACACTGTCTGAGTGATACCTGGTGCGGCCAGCTGGGGGTCACCCAACGTGCAAGAGGGGGTCACCCAACAAGCACAAGCATACTATGCAGTATAGGCCAGCAGGGGAGGGGGTCACCCTCAGTCTGAACATAATCGGACACTGTAGGTACAGTAGTGCCGTAGTGGTTAGCCGTATAATAAAGTAGCCAGACATTGCCAGTCCAGCAGTGCAGACGGCAGGAGGGGGTCACCCTCATATAACCATAACCGGGCATTGCAGATCCAGCAGAGCTGTAGGTAAGAGGGGGTCACCCTCAGGGTGGTATCATAGAGGTCTGTACACCCAGTAGTGCGGTCAGCGAGAGGGGGGGGGGGGGTCACTCTCATTACGGTTATGACAGGACTGTATGTGGGGTCGGTTAGCCCCCCTGAGGGGTAGAAGGGTCCATACAGCTAGAAGCTGATGCACAGCTACAGACCACACAGGCATAATAATAATAGGATACATTTGAAGTGTATGTATAGTGGAAAATTTTAAGCCCCTTGCAGGAAGGGCAGCAAAACCTTGGCAGGGGAGCTAGGTGCTGAAAACAGACCATATAATGTTTGTTGAGAGAGAGGCTTGATTAGCATATATTACATGTGGCATAGTCTTGTTACACAATGATTTTTAAACAAAGATATTTATTTGAGCAGTAATACCCCTGTAAATCTAAGATTCTCCTTAGTAGCAAAAGGTGTGGCAAGTTTACTGCTAGGATAGATAACCTAGTCACATTGCATCAGACATCATAGTAAGCTGCAGTGTGAGCTGTGAGAGTGCCTGGGACAGATCCTGCTATCCAGGATCTGTCACACATGCAGCATGTGAGACAGGCACAGTAAGTAGGGGGATAGCTGAAATATTGGGCTATCTCCCCTTGTATAGGGAGAGAGAAGGCTAGCCACATGGCCAGCAGGTAGCAGGGCAGCTCGGTGGGTGAGACCGGGCTGTATGCGATGCATGGAGCCCATGCGGCTCCAACAAAATGGCCGCCGCGGCTCCAACAAAATGGCCGCCGCGGCTCCAACAAAATGGCCGCCGCGGCTCCAACAAAATGGCCGCCGCAGCACTGCCACGGTTGAAAAAGTTGCTCAGCAAGCGGCCAAGGGCCGCGGGGAGCAGGTGGGGAATAAGGGAGAAAGGGTATGGGCTACAGAGCCTAGCAGGGGGACCCAGGGAGGGGTGCAGCAGAGAGAGAAAACTGCATGTACATAGCATGGAGTGGTATAGGAAATAACACAGAATAAACTGCCTAGCTAAACCCAGCATGAGACTGCCTAGCTAAACCCAGCATGAGACTGCCTAGCTAAACCCAGCATGAGACTGCCTAGCTAAACCCAGCATGAGACTGCCTAGCTAAACCCAGCATGAGACTGCCTAGCTAAACACAGCATGAGACTGCCTAGCTGAAGCCAGCAAGAGACTGCCTAGGTAAACACAGCAATAAACTGTTAAAATAAATTCAGCAAGAAGCCTGCCTAAATAAATGCAGCAATTAAGCTGCTAAAACAAACCTAGTAAATAGACTGAGTAAACAGACTGTTCAAATAAGCAAGCAGCATGTAGGATAAAAAAAAAAACAACCCAGAGCAGAGACAACTCTGAGTTGGTGAGTGCTCACCTGGAGGCAGCAGCAAAGAAAGAGGAAGTGGAAGAGCCTGCTTAGGGGTTTTATACTACTGTTGCTTTGTTCTGATTGGTTGTTTCGAAAAGTTCTGTTAACTGTTTCTTTGCTGCTGGAGGTTTCAGTAAAGAAGGTAAAGCAAATATGAAGCCTCCTGTCCTGCCATAAAATTGCAAAGCCAATCGCTAAACCTCACAGCCTTAACCATATAAAATTTACCAGATAGTCTATTTTCCCTCAAAATAGAATACTTATACCCTTAACAATACACAATGGAAATAACATACTGAAATAACACATAGTTTATTACATTTTGCTATGAATAAAAAATAGCAATGCGTAATCAAATATATAATAAATAAGGGTAGGTTAGGTGGGCACAGCGATTAAGCTCTATACCGCAGTCACCTCTTCCAAGCTTCATGGAAAAGGCAGGCAAGCTGCGCAACACATCTTCTTAAATACCCCGATTTCAAGTAGCTTTAGCAGCCAGTGACGCACAGGGCCATAAATGGTATATTTGAATGTACATTGGCAGTAGTATTCGTGTTCTATGATTATTACAAGGAATACTATATATATATTCCACTTAACAAAGATTTACATAAATATGAAACTGGGAATTTTTTATAGTTTTGTTTTAGTTCCAGCTTACTAAAAAAAAATGCAAGTAACTTCAAAATGGAACCTGGCCACATCTAACACATCTGAAGATCTCTTTTATTTGGCAATGGCATCCTCGCTCCATCATAAACTTGTCTATGGCTCTCATGCCAATCTCTCACCGTTTCTTCATTACTCACACTCCTCACTTTGCATCCTTCAATTTGCTTTCCTAAATCTCTCACAAGTAAATATATACTGTATATTTAATACCTATTAATAATTCCATGATTTAACAGTAAAATACATTTTTTTAAAATCTGCTGTTGTGCTAGATAGAGAATGCCCCCCAAAAATGAGCTAAACCCTATTAATGTCTCATATATGCATATTATACTCCTAATACAATTGCTTCAGATTATGAAATATTCTATCCTTGAGAATAAAAACCCTGGTTGTATTTGGTTTGACATGAACACCAAAGATACATAGGCATAGGTGTGCTAAGGCTACTCTCAGCCTAATGTTCTTTTCTTCTACATTTTCCCAGCTTACATCCTTTATTTTATGTATTACCTAAACACCAAGAATATGTGCAGGATTCCTTGTTAATTATAGGTAATAACGAGTTACACATGCTTACCAAAAATAATATTTTCTTGGCTTCACCATGTTTTCTTCAGACTCATTGAGTAGGAAACTTCGTAGCAGATGATAAAATTAGATATTCAGCAATTCCACACAAAAATATATTCAATAAATGATATTAATATTAGTAAATATGCAGTAAGAAATACATTGTTTCTGTTATAGTATTTTTACAAAGCAGTACAAGAAATTCTCCAGGCACTCAAGGTGTTAAAGCCGCAGGCAGTTTTAATAGAACAAAAGGAGCAGCAACGTTTCGACCTGCTAACAGGTTTTTGTCAAGCTTTAGCTTTAGCTTGACAAAGACCTCTTAGCAGGTTGAAACGTTGCTGCTCCTTTTGTACTTTTAAAACTGCCTGCGGCTTTAACACTTTGAGTGCCTGGAGAATTTCTTGTACTGCTTTGTTGTTGTGGAATTTCTGCTGGTCCTACTCGGGAACACCGGGTGGCTACTGGGATTGAGTGCGGCTCCTATCACCATTTTTGCAATATAGTATTTTACATGTCAGCAAGCATAACCAAGTCACAATTATTTTTGTTTGATTGAAAACAGGGTGATTTTGGTGACACTGGAGACAAAGGATCAGTAAGTAAATTACATTTATTTATCTATCTCAAGAACAGATTGTCAAATGTTGTAGTTCAAATGTCTGTAAACCATAAAATTAAAATATTTATTTTTATTCTATAACCACATCTGTCAGAAGCAGCTTTACAAAAGTAGAAACCTCAATCTGCTATTTCTGTGGATTGATGCTGTATATATATATATATAGTCAAAGATGAAGTAGGAGCACTCAAAAGGACTTTTTCGGTGATTTTAATGTGGTAGAAAAGGTTTACAACAAAGTGTAACGCATATCAATCAACGTTTCGACCCCTAAGGGTCTTTTTCAAGATGGGGTCGAAACGTTGATTGATATGCGTTACACTTTGTTGTAAACCTTTTCTACCACATTAAAATCACCGAAAAAGTCCTTTTGAGTGCTCCTACTTCATCTTTGACTATATATCTCAGACGCTGGTAGCACCTAAGGCAAGATAACGGAAAGTTTTTTAAGGGTGAGTGCCTGAATTATCGTTATTTTTATATAAATATATATATATATATATATATATATATATATATATTAGTCCAACATAGGCACAAGCTAGACCTCTTGTGATGTGAATGTCTTACCACAGCCCATTGAATAAAAATATTGATGAGATATTTTAATGTAAAAAGTGAAGGTTGTACTAAACTTCCATAGCATTGTGCTGATATCAATAGACACATGTCTGGAGGACACCAGAAATACAACAAAATTGTAAAATGAAGTAATGAGTTAGACGGAGAAAAGGAGGTTGGAAACAGAGGGGAACGCAGGTTGGTCATGAGAGATATAGCAACTATCAGAGCAAGAATAAAACCTAAGATGAGTTTAGAAGTGAGCACAAATAAAACTGAGAAGGAGAAAGAAGCATAAGGATCTGAGACGGTGGAGGTAATGTAAGGAATGTCCATAGACAGGACATAATGAACTTACATTGAAGAAGTATTGCAAAATATTGTAATAAATTGAATATTGTATTGGTTATGATCACTTACTCCACTGAAGGTGGGTCCTAGGCTTTCATCTGCTCTAGTTGACTGCTATTTCAAAGAGAATGACCCTTCCGACACATAATTTTTGACTACGTGGTGTGCAGTTCTGAGAGAATATTTAATTAAATTGAATCACAGCTCCTATACAAATAAAGATATATCTGATTTATATATCTCACTCTATAAACTTTCCGCAGAAAATAAAATAGATCCTTCACCAGATGAAGCAAGAAAATTTGTAGACATACAGGACAAAATCATCCAATACATAAATTAAATAATTGCAAAAAAATATCAATAAGTTAAAACTTATATTTTATTGTAGGGACAATGAAATTGATAGACTGTTAACTGACAAGCTCAGAAAACAACAAGCCAACTCGCGTATAACAAGGATAGTATATAATAAGAAATGATGTATAAATCCTAATGATATTGGGAATTGTTTTAAGAATTACTATGGAAAATTATATAACCTGCCAGAAGACACTACACTGAATTTCATAAACCAATATCTACTTAAAACTAAGATCCTAAAGATCGATCAGATGCAATTAACCAACCTTAACAGACCTATTAATATAGAATAAGTTGAAATTGATACTTCAAAACTGCAAAAGTATAAAACGCCTTTAAAGTCTTTAAAGCTGAGCAAACATTTGGCCCTAACTTTTAACAATGCCGTTCAGATAGGCCGCTTCCTGATTGAAATGACTAGGGCTAACGTACTTCCTATTTTGAAACAAGGTAAAAATCCTTTTGTGATTTCTAACTATCGACCCATCTCTTTAATAAACACTGACGTCAAATTGGTTGCATCCATCTTAGCTGAACGTCTTAAAGACGTAATCAGGAAATGATTTCATATGGACCAAATTGGATTTATACCCAGTAGATGGTAATGTTTTAATACAAGAAGAGTAATAAACATTCTTGATAGCTCTAAAAGGAAAAAATAGCTATAGCAGTTGATGCCGAGAAAGCATTTCATAGGTTAAGCTGGAAATTTCTTGAACATGTATTATTGTCCTATGTCAATGGTTGGCTGTTAAATGCAATTATGGCACTGTAGAAAAAAACCTACAGCCAGAACGGCTGGGCCAAATGTTTGCTGTGATTGGTTTACAATAAATATTGACGTCAGACAGGGTTGCCCACTGTCACCATTGTTATACATACTCTCAGTTAAACCATTAGCTTCAAACATTTGAAATATCTATAAAATACGTGGGTTCAAGGTGAGAGATAGTGAATTAAAAATCTGCTTGTATGCAGATGACATTCTGTTTGCAATAAGTAATCTTTTGATTTTCTGATGGGAGAATTTAATGACTACAGTCAGGTAGCTAATTATAAACTGCTAATGACACCCAAGATGAGATCAGCAAGAAACATTTTAACAGTTTAATATAGGTTAACTTCATTAACCTTCTGAAAATAGCAAACCAATTATTTAAAGATTGGAGACACCTACCTGGTGGAGCAGAATTCACATTGTGAATTCGTATATTATACCAAAATGGAACTCTCTCTTTTAAATGGTACCATTGAAAGTCCCAAATAGCTGGTTAACTCTCTTAAAGAACAAAATTGAAACCTTCATTGGTAGAGTAAACAACCTAGGATAAACAGGGTAACCTTATGTCTTAAACCTAAAGATGGTGGTCTAAATTTCCCAAATGTGAGAATTTACTACCTGGCCAATATAGTTTTCTATGTCTACAGAACTCAATTACAAACAGGCTCGGCTGAGGTTTGGTGCAAAATTAAAACAGAGGCGTGGGGCTTAAAAAACTCCACTTGTCTTATCTGGAATACAAAAAAGCTTGAAACAATGGGAGTTCCTATTGTCAATAATAAAATACTGGATCAAGCTCTTTCAGTTTGGGAAGAAATTAAAAGGAGACTAGGGATACAATATGCTGTTTTAGACAACATAGCCGACATATCACTAACTAGATGGGGTAATCTATAATTTGGCCCAACAATTGCACCAAGGCAATTTGATGCTCTTCGAATCTCTAGTCCAACAATTTCAATTACTAAACTTGGAAATGTTCCCATACCTTAGAGTTAAGCATTATTTACAAAAACATCTGACTCAAGTAAGCAAAAATATTTTAAAGGCTATAGATTTAATTAGAACTATAAACTATTCAGAGAGCTTTCCCCAGAAGAACAAGGTTGGAAAAGAGCTTAATTGTGTGTTAGATCATCAAGAATGGTGTAAAACTTTCAATATGGCTCGTAAACAGGCTCAATGCCAGAATTTAATTGAAACTCATTATAAAATTATGAATAGATGGTATCTGGTTCCAACTAGATTAGCACAGATGTATAAGAGTGCATCTCCTTGGTGTTGACGATTTGGTTTTAAAGAAGGCTCCTACCTCCTTATTTGGTGAAGTTGCTCATATATACAGAAAACTTTGGATGCACTCTTTAAATATATATATGATAAGACTAATATAATAATAGAGGGGAAGCCTGAAGCCGCATTATTACACTTGCATTTCCCCAATAAGACACGAAACAACAAGAGTTTTATCATACATTGTATGATTGCCTATAAGGTCATACTAGCACGTAATTGGAAACAACCGCGCAAAAATAAATGTTATTTATTTGTCCATGAGTGGTTCACTGGCTTTGCATATTTTTCTAAGTTGTGTTTTAAAGCTGTTGTATACAGCAAACAAAGACTCAAAGGAATCCATGTTTAAAATGGAATCAGGCAAAAAATGTGATTCTTTGTTAAACTAATTTGCATATGCCCACCCATAATCCTTTGCTGTAGTAACATCACTGCAAATTTGTGATTTCTGTGGGAAAAGCAAGTCTTATGGCTTGACTGGTGTGCAGATTTTTATTTAACATTGTATTAACTATCCTTCTTTTATGTTTATATATAAAACTCAATAAAGAATAAAAAAGAAAAAAGGTATATACTCACACTTTTAAGGAGCTTAATTTCAGCTCCAACTTGAGCGCTTGGGCGGATTAATCCCCGCCTACGGATATAGTGAAGTACAGATTCTGCACACAGTCCTTATAGTGATGGGTATTCTCTTTTGTTTTGGAGTGTAGTAGAAAGTAGTGCCGTAGGTTGCTGGAAAAATAAATAAAGTCACTGAGGGGAGGCATTGATCGATGAACACATATAAAAGTAGATATCCCAATCTCCAAAATTTACTGAAGAATCAAAAAGAGGTTTTGCTCACTCCGTATGATGTATAATAATTCCCCACCAAGGAATTTGCTGGTACAATCTTTCTCAAAGTGTTGAAGGTATGTATAAGACATCTTTAGCAAACTGTTTTGAGAAGAACTTATTGATAACCATTTTATGCAGCTTTTTGTCCATACACAGATTTTTTGCATATATTGGTTTCAACTACATACTTTATACTTTTCAAAACAAGGTTATTCCTTTAATTTTCTGATTTCAATGCCATTTAACTAAACTAAGATGGCATACTATATTTAATAATATATCAAGTGGTAAAATGGTGGGTTCAATGATGCAATATATTTTAACATATTTATTTTGAACATTGCAAAGAAAAGAACAAGGGAATTGGAATTAGATGACCATGCCTAACAAGATATAAGCAGGGATACATAATACCTTGGTCAATGCCTAAAATTGGCCTATATGGGCCAGAAGAGGTGATACGCATTGGGCACCAGGTCACTACCCACAAAAAAATCTTCTGCAGACGTTCTGCATTTTCCAGTGCAAAAAAAATAAATGTGCTGACACTGAACAGCCTTATGAAGACATGTTTTGCAGAATTCTAGTTTATATTTTACACAGATTACACAATGCACACAATGCTGATCCTGGTCAAACTGGTCAATGAACCACTGCCTTAGACCAGTGTTAGAACAAACCTTAATAGTTTCCAATAGTCTATATTGCATTCCTTTTTAAAGCTTTATTTGTTATACTTTACTTTTGTATCAATAGTGGTTATGAGGGCTATACTGTTTGGACAAGTCCTCAAAAAGAGTACTATTAAAATATGTAAAACTTAATTATAATCAAGGTATTTTCAACTTTACCTTTTACATACAGCGTGGAAAACGAGGCTCTCCAGGTATATTGGGCCCGATTGGGAGAACAGGTGTCCCTGGATCACCAGGACCAAGGGGTTATCGTGGCCCAGTTGGAGATAGTGGAGAAAGAGGTCCTCCTGGATCTCCTGGACTTACTGGTCCTGTGGTAAGGAGACCTTAAAGGTCGTCTTATTCTTAATTTGTAACAGTCAATGCTGTTTGTTAATCTATTTATTTGCTGTTGTTTTTTACTACAAAAACATCTTACAAATTAAATATCTTTGTATGATACAATGTGGCATATCATCAGTAATCCAATATTTAAATGTTACTTACTATATTGCACATTTTATTTTTTACACATCATGCTTTAACTTGTAAACAATTGTATGTAGGTTATCATTCATTAGGATATACACATACTTTACTTGTCTGTTTGTATTAATTTCATATAGTTAGGCTACTGAAGATATTGCTATAATTTATTTCCTTTCTAGCAACAATTTTACAAAATACAGATAGGGGTAATTTGTTTTACCGGTACTTGTTATCTGTGTGTTCTTGTCTGCAATCTGTAACTTTAATGTGTAGCTTTTTTTCTGTAATGAGTAGCTCTATCACTTTTATGGTTTGTTGGTCATCATTTTATTACATTTTAGTGGAACCATAGCAATGTAGGTAAAGTAATGGGTTTCTCCAAACACATACAAACTGTTGTTTGGATGATGAAAGATCTCAGATGTGGAGCTATACATGTATCACAATATAAGGTGTTTATAGCCCAAGTAAATCTTAAAAATAAACATATAATTTTAATCAAAGTTGTCAACTTGTGTTTTTCCCATTCCACAGATATTGTAGTTTCAATTTTCTATATTCCTTCAATCTCACTTAGAATGTAATGGATACCCAGGCAATTAAACCATATAATCCATTTATTGAGTGATGTATAATAAGCATCCTAAGGTCCAGATTAGTAAATGTTTTAGTGATTTTAATGACCCACACACTTCCAGAAAATCTTCTGACATCAGAACTTTCAAAGAAAGATCTGTAGACAGCTCCTTGATGTTTGTCTACTGTACATGCACTCACTCACACTCCACGGCTGCAGCCATCTGCTTAGAGATACAATCGATTTAATCAATATGGAAAAATATGCTTTATATCCTTCCCCTAGGGTCCAGATTTGTCAGATCAAATAGTGTATGAGCTGTGTCGTAAGGTGGTTATACAGAGTGTGTCCCAATATGCCGCCAGCATTAGAGGGAAGTGTGCCACGGCATGTCCGACAGCCAACGTGTCATTAATAGGACCGCCAGGACCTACAGGAGTACCAGGAAAAGCAGGAAAGAAGGTAAGTGTTTGGCATACATAAAATAATAGTTATTTTGTGCTAGCAGGGTTTTCTATATTATTTGACATTTCCATTAGCAAGTCTAGAATTACATTCTAAGCTCTGCATGACTTGAAGATTCTCGGCATCATAAAAATCCAAATTTGAAGGGATTCTATAGGTATCAAAAAACTTTGGATTTTTTAAGTAGTTTTGGTGTATAGCTTATGCTGCTGCAGTCTCACTGCTCAATTCTCTGCAATTTACGAGTTAAATCACTTTGTTTTTCTGTTTATGCAGCCCTAGCCATAAAAAAATAAAAATTAAATCAGATTTTAAGTTACTTTAAAAGTTTTTGTCTTTTGCTCTGTAAATTGAACTGTAGTCACATACAGGAGGTTCCTGTAGGGTCTAGCAAGCTATTAACTTGCTAGACATTCTAAATTAAACAGCATGTGCAACAAATTAAGTTTAAACATTAGATCTCTCTTTAAAGGAAGTGTTTAGGGAGGCTGTGCAAGTCACATGAAGGGAGGTGTTGCTGGGAATGTATAAACAAAGTGATTTAACTCCTAAATGGCAGAGAATTGAGCAATGAGACTGCAGGGGCATCATCTATACACCAAATTTAATTCATTAAGCTAAAGTTGTTTTGGTGCCTATAGTGTTCCTTCAATATATAAAATACATATTAAATGGGGCATGGATTAGAAGCACATAAGGAAAAATTGGTCTAGGAACACAGTGACTATGAGAATTGCTATGGTTGGAGCTAAAAGCAAGCCTTGCCCATTTGCCACTAGAGTAGTATGTCCCTCATTGTCTGAGAATGCTATGGACAGAATCTGTTAGAATGGTTATGTTGCTATATACACAATAAGAATAGTGTGCTTTGTTCTTAAATGAAGAGGTTAGCAGTGGAATAACATGTAGCATTTTGAGATATCTCGAAGTTGATTTTAGGCTTTTTAATAAATCCCCAAAGCGCATTCATTTAATGCGAAGTATAATAACACAAATAGTGTTACAGAGAAAACACATTTGGCAAACTAAACACCATGTGTTATGATTGATACTATCTTTATTTCCTGAGTATTTATACGTATATCAATGCAACAAGGCATTGTACGTAAAATTCTTTATAGAGATTATCTTGTCAGTGTTTTTACAGAAAACAAAGGTTCTTCCACCAATCTTACTCAGATCATGATCATCTTTTTGATATCAAATGCATTATGAATTCAAGTTGTAAAATAAAATGTCACAACCAGTTTTTTAATTTCATACATTTGTTCATACTCCCTGGTACAAACATTAACGGCTGTTATTCTGGTCCATTTCAGGTAAGATAGTTCCTATATTTATTGTCTGATTTTAATATTCAATCATTTTTAACAGGGAAAACCAGGTGCAGCTGGGTCCAATGGCATCCGAGGCCCAAGAGGTCCTCTTGGTGTTTTTGGAACCAAAGGAGCTGATGGAGACAAAGGTAAGGCTGCAATTGCAAGATTTGCTTCTTCTTTTTTTTGTGCTTCTTCTAGTTTATCATAAATTTTAATCTTATGTGTTTGCAGGTAACAGAGGAGAGAAAGGAAATGTAGGAGACCCAGGAACTGGACTTCCAGGACCAGATGGAGTTCAAGGACCGACAGGTTAGTACCAATATACTGTGTTGTCCTTTAGAAAAGATTAATCCCAATTCAACAGACATTCATGTTTATGTGATTCATCATTCTGAGTTTTGAGGAGATACTAATGCCAACTTATGGTAAAAGTGAACGTCTCATGACATGTTCACTTTAACATAAATAATCCCAATATGCATTGAATACATAATTTATCACAGAGATACATGATGTATTCAAATATAATGCTTAGAGATATTCGATCACTATACCTCCAACCCAACGCTGCCATGTCCTCCTGTTCGTGAGCGTCACTCCTCTGTAAACACCCACCCTGCTCCGCTCAGTCTCTTCTTTGAAGTGTCCCCAAGCAGGGCAAACCTCCCTTGTGATGTCAACAAGCTGGTTTCATTGCCAACATAGTGATTTTCTAAACTGATTAATGTAAGTCACACCATTTCCATACTCTTTAGCAAGCAGCTTGGGAGTTACTGTAGCAACCACAGTGCATGTATCTCATCACCATCTTTATTTTAAATGCACAAACCATGTCCCTCGTGAAAGGGGAGATTAGAGCATTTTACTTGTAGATTAAAAAAACATCAAATCATAAGCCATGTATTGATTGGATAAGGGAAAGGCACATAGATTTCAGCTTATAAGATAGCAAGTTGAAAAGATGTCACCACTCCGAAGCTCCTTTTTGGGGGTTCTCATTTTAATCCAGTATATTACATGCTACATAAGAATTGGCTTTTTGTTCTTAGGCTGCATTCACTGGTACTCAGTCTGCTGAAACTGAGGCCTGATGTGACGTGTACGAGAAATGCACCTTGGATACTCTTAGTCCAGAACACAGAGATCTTTTTAATGTTACCAAGTCAGTCACCTTTACATTCCACCTTGAAGAGTGATGTATATTGCAGACAAATGCTTGCCATATTCAATTAAGTTTATTTATTTGGTCATTTTTTTTTACATATGTCTCAACATGTGCTTAGAGTTTAATGGTGAGCAGTGAATTGAGCCTTGTGAAAAGTTTTATTTTTGCACAGTGTCTAGGTTAGGTGAAAAACAAGAAATGGAAAATGTGACCATGGAAACTTCATCACTTTAACCCAGCACTGATTTCTGTCATTTTGACATATCCTGTTATATTGCATACTTTAAGAAAACATATACTCTACATCTCAAGGTGGATTTTTTATTTCCTTTTTCAATTGACTAACTTTACAGATTTAACCATTTACTTTACCTTACTTTAGGATATCCAGGGTACCCAGGAGTTGCCAAGGATGGAGCAAATGGACCTCAGGGGCCTCCGGGTTACAGTGGTCCACCAGGTCAACAGGGGCTGCCAGGTCAAGCAGGGGTTCCAGGATTCTGTGAAGCCAGAGACTGTGGCATCAATGCTCCCTCGATGTTGAGTGAACAGGGTCTTTTTTCCAAGAAACTGTTCTGAGAAATTGCAACACATACCTCAAAGAGAAGATGATAATACAGAGTGTTTGTGGACTTTGATGGACTGACACCTGAAGATGAAATCTGTAGACATTCACCTTCTGTTCTGAGGAACAAACCTACATTTCTGCAGTCTTGCACACAGTTAAAGGGAAATTATCAACCAATAAAACCCAGAACTGTTTGTAACTCATTCCTATTGAAGGTCATTTTATGCATAAATCTTGTCAGCTGCCTGCCACAAATTAGAGCGGATGGCCATTTCCGTGCCCAAAATAAAATAAACCAGTTTGTTTTAAGATACATAAGACTCCATTGGAGGCTTTTGGCAAAATTGACTTGCAATTCTAGTCAGTGGTGCCATTTCTTAAATGGCAAGACAAACTCAAGTAGGGACTGTCTTTCTTTTTACTCCATCCGCTATCAATAGCACACAATAAAGATTGTTACCACCAAAACTGGTCATTTTATCGAACAGATCATTTAGCCTATATACAGAACTCTTTGACCAGTTCCACTAATATGAGAACTAGACAGCAGGTATAGAAAAATACTCAAACACTTGTTATTTAATAAAAAATGTAAAAAATAGCTTTATGTTAATTATGTTGTATTTTGACCTAAAAGAATAATAAAAAGTGGATCTTGATAACCGAATTTACAGGAGTGCTGGATACTATAATGAGTTGAGATATGTGAGCAAGCTGTGCATGCACGCTCTTATCGAGGCCTAACGCAAACGTTGATTTTAGGGAAGATATAGATCAGTGTGTCACATGGTGCACTCACAAAGCCACATGAAGAAACATTGCCACTTCTGATGTATTTGTCTTTGTTCTTTGTGAATGAAAAACTGTCAGGGCTATTTTATAATGTGGGAATTGACATGAATTCAATGTGAATTCAAAGTGATTTCAAATTTGAAGGTAAAAGTAGTTCATTAAACCATTTCCTGTCATACCATATAATCTCTCTTTTTTATATATATACTTTTCTACTTTGTAGGAAAGGTTAAATTAACCGGTGATTAACAGATGCCATTGTTACCAAACTCAAAAGGTACACATTTTATCAACCGTAGAAGACTAACATTAAGATGATCTTCCTAGGAATCAAACCTGCCATCATGTGGTTGGAGCAAGCATTACATAATGTTTAGGCACAAGGTCAATGTTGTCCCATGTCAGTGTATTTTAAATGATTATGTTGTAAATATATTAGACGCTGTTTCAATAAATTCATTCTGACAGGGATAAGACAGAAACATTTAATCTCAACAAGTTAAATGCACATTAGCAAAAACCGTTCTACATATACTTCAATGCTTTCCAAATTGACTATATCTTATTCCATACCCCATGGTATATTGGCCATCATACAACCTTAAAACATTAATGAGGTTTAGGGTCTTAATTGATTAATCATTGTTTCTAAACACATCTCTAGACATATTTGCACAATTTATAATTACATATACTATTACAGTTTCATTTTCAACAACCAATTGAATGTCTTACTGCCCTTTAGTGTATTTTATCCCCTTTCAATTCCTCTTGCACACCTTTATGTCCCTTACACCACATTTGTATCTATTACCACCCCCTGTTTTCCTCACCTCCCAATTTCTCTCTTTGCATCCTTTGTGTACCATGCCACCCTGCCCATTTTGTGATTCTTAGCGCTAGCACGGTCCATGTGGCGACTGCGCATATAATGACTGACGGGTGGGGGTGCACCCCACTCGCAGTGGTCAATCAGCCTTTGTGAAAGAGTCCTCTCAAGGCAGGCTGGTGTGTGCGTAATCTTCTTGCTCTGCTCCCTCATGCACCGCTTTGTGATGCTGGGGCCAGAGTGACATCATATCCAAGCTCCCGGCACCACAGAAGGGCACGTGAGGGAGCAGAGCTAGAACATTACAGCTCCCTCTCCGCCTCCATTGCACATACACCCTGCCGACCACCCGGCTGTCACAGCAGCCACACTGGACTACTAAGACAGAATCCACACAAGTTAATATTTTGTCCCACAATTATCCCTACACGCCCAAAGTTAGGGAGGCTAGGTGGACATAAATTGAAAATAAATTATAATAATAATAATATGTGAGTGTATGTGAGAATATGTGTCTGCCAGTCAATGTGTGTGTGTGTGTGTGTATCTGTCAGTGACTGTGTATGTCTCCCAATAAGTGTCTGTGAGTGTGTCAAACAAGTGAGTCGGTGTCTATCAGTGACATGTATGTGACTGTCAATGTGTGTTTGTGAGTGTGTTTGTCAGTGTTTGTGTGTCTGTGAGTGTATGTGTCTGTCTGTCAGTGAATGTATGTCTGTTAGTGAGTTTTAAATAAATGAGAGTCTGTCATTGATGTCTGTATGTTTGTCATTGAGTGTGTGTGTCTGTCAGTGTGTGTGTATGTATACGACAGTGTTTCTGTCAGTGAGTGGGTGTGTCAGTGTGTGTCTGTCAATGAAAGTGTGTGTTGTTTTAACAGTGTGTGAGTCATTGATTTTGTGTCTGTCTTTGAGAGTGTGTCAGTGTATGTGTATCAGTGAGGACATGTTCTGTCAGTGCAAGTGTGTGTGTTGGTTAAACACAACCAATGAGTGCATGCATGGGTCAGTGAGAATGCGTGTGCTTAACCCCTTAAGGACACATGACATGTGTGACATGTCATGATTCCCTTTTATTCCAGAAGTTTGGTCCTTAAGGGGTTAAAAGGATGAGATATGAAGTGGTGGAGTGTTAAGAGAGGAAAAGGTGGAGCCTAGGAAGGACTTAAACAGGAAGTTTTGTGGTCTTGACAGAAAGGGTGGGGCAAATTTAGATTAGGGGGAGCCCAAATTTAGTCATACCTCGTGCAGCACAAAACCAAAATACAACACTATATTTATGTCAAAGTATCATCCACATGAATGCCAGGACCAAGGTTCTTAGTAGAGCATAACACTGTCTCTGTTGGCCAGACAACCTTCTTCCATTGCTCCATGGTCTAGTTTTGATGCTCACATCCTCAATAAAGACACTTTCAGCAGTGGACAGGGGTCATCATGGGCACTCTGACTGATCTGTGGCTATGAAGCCCCATACGCAACAAACTGCGATGCACTGTGTGTTTTGACACCTTTCTATCATGGCCAGTATTAAAGGGAAACTATAGTGTGATGTCCCTCTGTGCTGTGTCCAGCTTGGTCTCTGCTCATCCTCCCACGAAACCAGCCAACGTTGGGGACCCAATGCACATGTCGCGCATTAGGACTACTCCATAAATCGATACTTTCCTATGGGGTTTTAGCTGATCTTCGATATCCTCACTTAGGTGATCAAAAGTCGCCTAATGACTTTTGCTTCTTGTGGCTGTTTGGTAGACTGCCAATAGAGGTGGCGTTAACCCCTAAAATGTAATTATTGCCGTTTTTCAATAATGGCAATAATTACAATTGCAGGGCTAAACTGACTGGGACACTGCACCCAGGATACTTCAGTGAGCTGAAGTGGTCTGACTGCCTATAGTGTCCATTCATATTTTTCAGAAATTTTAGTTTACCGTAGCTGCCACACATATCCCACCCCTTGACAGGTGCCATTGCAACAATATAATAATATGTCATTCACTTCACCTGCCAGTGGTTGTTTACTTGCTCACCCCTCCGGGTGGTATTTATGAATATTCCTGGTGAGTCTGTGGGTTTTGAGCAGTATCTTAGCTGTTTCTTGAACTGCACTTCTGGACAGCAATGTTGAATGTCACAATTTGAGTCTGCTGTAGCCACTTCCCCAACTTGGGGGTCACAGTTCCGAGTGCTCCTATCACAACTACTAAAGCTTTCACTTTCCACATCCTTTATAGCTCCTCTTTTAGTCCTTGACATTTGTCCACCTTCTCATGTTCTTTCTTCCTGATGTTATGGTCACTGGATATTTCCACATTCACCACCACTGCAGTCTTTCTTGTCTACCACCACAATGTCAGGCTGGTTGGCCACTACTTGATTGACTGTCTGGGTCTGAAAGTCCCAGATGATCTTTGCTGTGCCATTGTAATTTACTATTTGTGCTATCTCCCATCTGGACATGGACAGGTCCAGCCCATGTTCTGTGCTGATTTTTTGGTACACAATCCCAGCATTGATTGCGCCTTTCATTGTATACTGTTCCTGATAACATCTTGCACCCAGCTATAATGTGCAGGAATGTCTCAGGTGCCTCTCTGTACAGTCTGCACCTTGGACCTGTCTAGACACCCACTTTTATTTATCTGGTGCTGAATGCCTTTTCCTGTGCTACTAGGAGTAATGCCTCAATGCTGTCTTTCAGTTCTGCGCTTTCCAACCCCTGTTAGGATTTCATAATGCAAGCTACATGCACTATCTGCCAGTGGTACACCCCATGGAGAGGTTTCTCTTGTCATAGAACCTTCTCCTTTTATGCATAATCCATCTGTTGTTGTCTCACGCATTCCCTTAGCATTTCATATTTGAAAGCCATCTTCCTGATGACTTGTGGATGCTCAGTGTTTCATCCAGGACTGTGGCCTTGACACTTATCAGTCCCCGAACTCCTTCCTTCCGGCTTGTGTACAGTGTCTAGGTCCTGGATTTCGGGTGTAATCCTCCAAATATAGGGAGTAGTTTATGGATCTTGACATCCATGGATTTTTATTCTAGGTGGGTACCTGATGACTGGTAGAGCATATGTGTCGATGGCTGGAATCTAGTAGTTGCCATTGAGTTGGGATTTCAGGACCTGACTCTCGAGAGGTACTTGGATGTTGCTATCCTCCTTGACTCCTGCTTATGGTTGCCATGTGTTTGTGGTACCCCCATGTCTGTGTACCTGTTCTATACATCTCCTATTTGATCTTCTCCTACTTGAACTCCTTTTGTCCTGATCACCTTCCCTCATTTTGCTATCATCCGCACACACTTATCTAGTCTGAAAAACATTCCGATATCCTTGCTTTATATCCTAATTATGTTGATCAGAGTGTCAATTTTCCATTCACTCTTGGCATACAGTTTGATGTCGTCCATGTAGAGTAAGTAGCTGATGGTAGCTCCACTTTTGAACCTGTGTCCATATCCACTTTTTATGTTGATCTGGCTAAGGGTTAGGGCCAATGCAGAACAGCATTGGAGATAGCACATCAGGTGTCATTGTCTTTCTTGTATTCAATCCAGAATGTGCAAAGATTGGTCTGCCTTGGTCTACCAGTAATTGGTGTTTCCACCTTCTTTTGTTGTTTCCAATCCCCTGAGTATTGCTCATGTACTGACTCATATGCTGTCGATCTTGATGGCTATAATGCCTGACAGGACCTTCCATGTTGTGGGGAGGCAGATGATTGGTCAGTGGTTAGATGGTTTTGTTCCCTTGTGAGGGTCCTTCATGACCAGTATTAGCCTGTTAAGGTGAGAGTCTGTTGCTAGTAGCTGGTTCATTTGTGCTGCTAGGTGTCCATACAGCATTGTTAGGGGCTGACCAACTCTTCATGTGGGCTATTCATTGTAGGGGGATATCTCCTACTGTGATGGTGCCTGGTTCCTCTTATGGGAGAATGCGGTGGTCTGCTTTTAGGTCTAGAAACCACTGGGCCTTGGTGTGGTGTTATGTGAAGCTTCTTTCTCCCAGATGTTCTTACAGTACTGTTCAATCTTTGCTCTATGTGTGTCTTGGGTGGATATGTTGTGGTTACCCTGCACTGTGCATACACATTGGTGCTTTTCTAGGGTATCTGCTCAGTTTGGTTGCTGGTTCTATCAGCATTTGCTTAGCTGTTTCCAGTGCCTCTGGTATGAGTATAGCCTTGTGTTTCTTCTGTAGCCAGGAGCTCTCCTTGATCTTTCCACCTCTGTGAAGTTAATCCAATTTACTAACTTCCTTTACATGTTGCCCTTATCATGGCTTCCTGTCTTCATGATGGGAATTGTTTCTCCTTCTGCCTGAACTTGTTGTGAAGCAGTTAGAAGATCACTAATGCAGTGGCATATATAGAAACATAGAAACATAGAATGTGACAGCAGATAAGAACAATTCAGCCTATCTAGTCTGCCCAATTTTTAAATACTCTCATTAGGTCCCTGGCCTTATCTTATAGCTAGGATAGTCTTATGCCTATCCCACACATGCTTAAACTTCTTCACTGTGTTAACCTCTACCACTTTAGCTGGAAGGCTATTCCATGCATCCACTACCCTAATACTTCCTGATATTATTTTTAAACCTTTGCCTTTCTAATTTAAGACTATGTCCTCTTGTGGTGGTAGTTTTTCTTCTTTTAAATATAGTCTCCTCCTTTACTGTGTTGATACCTTTTATGTATTTAAATGTTTCTACCATATCCCCCCATCTCGTATTTCCTCCAAACTATACATGTTAAGAACCTTTAACCTCTCCTTAAAATTGTTGGTTTCTGTGATGGTGTTGGTTGGGATTGTGGATATTGCCTCATTAACTGCTTATATGTAAGACTTGCTATATAGTCTTTTTACCTTCAAATTTTAATATATTCTGAAAAACATAGTACATTTCTATGGGATTTGGCTTATGATATAATTTAAAACAACGTTTACAAGAATTATACCGGCAGAGCTTGACTGCCATGCGGATCGGACGTGCTCAGCAAGAGCTCCCGCGTCTAGTCCCGAATTAGGGGGACTAATCCCGGTTCACCCACTCCAATTGCCTGCTGCCAGCAACCCTCTGGCTCATGGGTCGATGCTGCATCCGGGGATACCCGTCATGTGCTCCTCCTTAACCGGCTTGCCCGACCTGAGGATTGCGGCCTACTCGTGCTGGAGCCTTGGGGAGACGGCTGCTCAGAGGTCGATCGGGTGGTCCCCACCTAACGCTACCCCCCCCTCTGGACCAGCGGGGGTTATCCCGGTCCCCGATGACCTGCTCCCCGTACACAGCCTGGAATCAAGCGGCCCGCTCAACACAGGCCCCAACCGCTACACAGGCCCCTTAAAATGGCGAGCAGACTCACTGGGCATGAACTTCAGCAGCGGGCCCCCGCTTACCTGCCAACTTCCGATGACATCCAGCTGTGCATTGCTGCGGCATTTGACCACTTCTGGGCCCAACTAGAGGCTCACCTTCCGGCGGAGACACCGCGAAGTAGGAGAAATGTCGCTCATCGCATCGCCACCACCATCAACAGGTGAAAGCACAGCGTCGGAGCACCCCCCCAACTGACTGCTATCTGAAGAAGCACAGCCCGACAAAAAAAGCGCACACGCACCAGCGTCAGGAAACACGGGGGAGGATTCCCCGATCATCAGCCTCAACGCAGCAGGCTGGATACCACCACGCTCTCGGGTTGAGAGCCCTAGGGAGAAGAGCTCAGGTACCTACCACACATCATCATAGGGGCCACCATACCATCACCAACCGGGGCGCAGCCGGCGGCAACAGGGAGAACAACAGCAGCGCGCAACACACTCCAGCTCTGGAGGAGACCTGGACCCAGCAGAGTGGTCATCAGCACAAAGCTGAACTTTGGCTTGGCAGTGGGACTATCGTGGTGAGGGTGAGGGTAGGGTAATCCACATATGCGGGACTCTGACTAATGCCATCCTTATCCCTCACAACACGGCTTGAATTTTCAGTTATTTTATTATCTCCTCCTGTGATGCAAGTTTTTGTTTTATTTAGCAGATATAAGAATGTGCCTTTATAAGCTGCCGCAAACCATACTTCTAGTTATAGCAGTGTCAAAGCTTAAAATGTATAGCTTCCCTAGCTAGTACCTACTTAACCACACTCTAGCGATAGTTAACCTTTGTTATATTTACTCCTCAAAAATGGGCAGGTCAGACAGGAAAGCTCACATGTTAAATGCTATGTTTACCCACTGTCTATGTTTCTCTCAACAAAATGAAAAAAATTGTGCCGTATATTCATATGCCATGTTTGAATTGTTATGCCTGTTACCGCTTACGACTGCTATCGTGGCTGAGTAAGCCTATTGTTATATCATGCACAACAGAAAATAAAGAATAAAAAAGAAAAAAATTATACCAGCTAAATGATATATCTCTTAGACCTGTAGCGTGTTTAAACTTCATACTTTATAAAAATATAGATAATGCTTGCAAAACACATGGTAATCCTCGCTCTCTGGTAGCTGAGTGAGTGGTCAGTGAGGGGTCTACACCTTTTGTGCTATCCATGAACTTTCTTAGGACCACGGATAGCATGAAACACATCGACTATGTCAGTAGCATGATAAATGGAGCGTTTTGTACTGCAGTCCGTTTGTGATAACTATCTGAACCATTGGAATTTAAGAGCAAGGACCAATGGAATGTTTCCGGTGGAAGTAGATTCCTCAATTTTTGTGAAATAATTGAATTCATTTTAACCCCATATTTAGTCTACATGACTCTAGGCAATACCATTGCAATGCACCCTACCCTAACAATATGTATTAAACATAACGTGCAAATCATTAAAGTGATTGGTGGCAGGGCTATATGTGAGTAAGCAGGAATGTATTACTCCCAAATTTAAGATACTCCTCACTTTAACCAACTGAAAAAAATCACTGTGATAAAGTTACATGTGCTTAAGTATTGTAACAAAAACAAAGGATATGACAACTCTGAGAACAGACAAAAGCTTAGAGAAACTCAGGAGCTTGCCCTTCGATAAATCCCCCTAAGGTCTCAAAATAGTTTTTGCTTGCTTGTGCCATTACAGAGAGAACATACCTGAAGCATTTCAGACTGATCCAGAACCAGAGTTCTCTCTGCACAAGAGATATAGCAACCCCAGACGATCGGCCTTCTTTGAGCCTAGAGGGGTATCAGCTACACCTCACTGACGAGGCTCAAGGAGGGCCAAAACGATCATATGGGGTTGCTGTATCTCTTGTGCAGAGAGAACTTGTTGGCATTTCAATTCTGGACTGCCCATACGGGTGGGATCAGTCTGATATGCTTCAGATATATTCTCTCTGTAACGGCACAAGTGACCAAAAACTATTTTGAGACATGAGTGAGGATTTACCGAAGAGCAAGCTACTGAGTTTTTCTAACTTTTCTCCATTGTCAGTGTTCTCATATCCTTTGTTTTTGTTGCATGTACTTAAGTAGATGTTAATTTGACAGTTTGTTTCTAGTGCTTGTGCACAGCAAAATAATAAAAAAAAAACAGTGATCTGAGAAGTTCTTTTTTTAATGAAATTACAAGAACTAAATAGTAAGTATCCTCCTCACTGCTCACAAAGGCAGAGCAATTCATCATCTAAATTATAACATCTCCCATCATTCCTGGCTGTCTATTATGGCCTGAACTCCTTTTTCCTCTTAATATCCTATATCAAAGTGTGTTTATATGTTTGAATTTTAGTTATATTTGTATTTCATTTCTTGAAACATGGTAGCATAAATACATTAGTGTGTACTGATCAGTTGTTATAGGATAAAGATGGACAGGGGGCAAACTAAGGCATAATATTCTCAATAGGTAGTAGTAGTAGTTTTGGACAATGTAGGAATAGCTTTCCTGATTATCTTAAATCCAGACAGCATATAAAGTAGTGGAGGCATGCAGAAGGCAACCATTACTAAGCTACTATGAGAGTTAGAAAGCACAACTTCCTGAGAGTCTCCAGTCCAGCATAATCAATAACTGGACCATGAGTCTGTTTTGGGAGTAGTCACCAAATGGACTATCTTAATAGTTTTCACCTCCAAATTACTAACAATGGTTTCTCAGGTTCCCAAAAGAAAGCATATAGAAAAGTTTGGTGGATAGTGGAGGTCTAAAATCTCTTTGGAGCGGTAGTAGTGATAGAAGGGGGTGGGGCTATGGTTCTTTTCCAATTAGTTCCTGCTGACTTGAGTCAAACAATCTGCTTTTATATAATAGGTAAGGTAAGGAGCTCCTATCCCCACCTGCACCCCCATAATGTATGCAACAGAAGAACTTGTGAATTGTGAGTGGGGTGGGTCGGAAGAGGTAAAGTAGTTTGAGTAGTAAAATCATCATTACCGCTATGAGCCACCCTAGTCAGGTGATTTGGAGCTTGAATATTGCTTAAATATCTGTTTATGGACCAGATATGGGGCTATTAGCAGCATACAAGGAGCATACGTTCTTGGTCATCAGGACCCCATTTGAAAAGGTACTGTGCTTGTAGAATGTGGAGAGTAAATGCGGAAAGTTTTGCAAATCTATATCTCTAAGGATTAGGTTTTCTGCTAAATATTGATTAATTGATGTAACAGGTGGAACACAGCAAGTGGAAACCACACTTTTGTAAAGATGCAATCAATCAAGGAGATTCATTTGAAGTGCTACATAATAAAATAAAGTGGGGGACAAATATGAATTTTAAAAATATGTTTGCAGACAAAATGCATCAGAAAGACAAATATAGAATATATGCCTGCTCTTTTACCTATTTGGGTTCCTTACTCAATTCATCAATTGTGGTACTTATTTTACATGTAAATCTCTGATGTATTTTACATAAATATTTGATTTAGTTTACTTATGACTCACTTCTTTGAACTGCTGAGAACAGCGGAACATAAGCCTGAATGTCTGAGAAATTAAAAATATAAACATCAGATAAAAGTCAATTTTATAACATTTAGATGGACAGAATTTGGTTTTACAGTTTCACTCTCCATTTTTTCCCTCTTTTTATTTCTTGCTTCCATATATTGCTTTGATATACATTGTGGCGAAACCAGCTTCGCCACTGTGAACTGGAGAGGCCTGGCTGCTAGCCTCCTGCCCGCTGACTATGGCCCCTGGACATATTGCACTTTAAAGACTATATTTGGGCAGGTAATAATTTGTATTGCTGCTGCTGGCCCTTTAAAAGCAGCGATGGACATATTGGAACTTTTGGGACTACTGTACCTTTAAGACTGTGGAACGTAGTACAGTAATCCTGCCTTTAATACTTTAAATGTCATGTATGTATTGTTGTATGCAGTTAACCTGGGTTATATATATATATGCAGCCTTCATCTGATTGTTCGGTAGAACCACTCCATTCATTGTATTGAGGAAACTACCGAACAACCAGACCACCCAGGATTAAGTGTGCCTCCAATTACCGCTTGCAACAATGTTGCAAACGGGTAATTGGCAATCATGTAATGTGTTCTGTGTCCTCTGGGTGGCCGCCATTCAGGAAACCAACACGTGGCGGCGGCCATCTTTAACTACCGAACAGCGGTGTTTTGCCGTCGAGTGTCTGGAACTGAAATCGGACACTTGACTAGGCAAACACCGCTGAGACCTCCATACTTCCAGAAATTCGTATGGAAACTACCGAATGATCCCCCGTTCGGTAGAAAGAACCCCACAAACAAGGGAATTCATTCAAACCCTCTCCAGGCTCTATAACACAGGCAATTCGTCTGTTTTCATTCCCTTGTTTGTGACCGACCGCAGGGCCAAAATGCATGGAACTGATTTCGGATACTTTACCCATGCGGTCGGTCAATACTTTAAAGTTCCATAACTCCTGAACCATTTATCCGAATGGGCTGATTCTTGCATATGTTGTCCCCCTGAATAAGGGCTATCAGGGGATACCTGTTTCGGAGGTGTAGCATATGTATTTGGGGTACATCCTGGAATTGGGGAAAAAGGTGTACAGTATAATTGTGTTAAGTGTTAATCTAAGGGGAGGAAATGTGTGGGAGGTACATCCAGGTGATTGGTTAATTTCATCCTCCCCCTGGGAGTGTCCTGTATGTACTTGTTGGTAATAAAAGCCAGACTGGGTGTCCCAGTCTTGAGTTCCTGCTTAACCCTCAAAATGAAGTGTCGTCTCGTTCTTGGGGGGGATTGGATTGTAAGCTGACTGCCAAGAGTGTAAGCCGATTGTATGCTTTTCTTGTTCAGCTGTTCCAGTTCGGAGTGTTATTTCGTATCCAGCTCGTGAGTTCTGATGTTCTGCAGTAGCTGTGCCTGTCTATGGAAAAGGGGATTATCGCCTAAACGCATTTTTTCCCTTTTATGCTGAAACGGTCCGTTACAATTGGTGGCAGCGGTGGGATCGTTCCTACAACCAGAGGGACAGCTACAGACAACACTATTTCTGGATTGCAAATTGAGGGCAACGCTAGTATCCGTACAGCGACCCTATCTACAAAGGAACTCAGAAAATGGAGGAGAAGTTTCAAGTTAGATTGGACGATTACGTCCTGGAGTCTGGAGCAGTCTCAGAGGAGAACATGTTGATGTACAGAGAGACTGTCAGAGCCGAATTGTGGGACGAAGCCCTAGAGGAAGTACAGTATTCACGAGGGGATCAGCGCCGCAGCAGAAGGCAGCGAATTCTGGCTAGAATGGCAGAGCGGATGCCCCTCCTGAGAAAACAGACCACAGAAAAGTGGGTGACTAGACTCGAGATTCTAGTATACGCAGAACTGGTGCTCGACGACGCATACCAGGCGCTACAGTGGTACGCGGCTCAGTGTGTCCCCAGGATGGCAGAGTATGAGTTCCCAGAAGGCGGAGATTACACTGGCCCCGGTCTATTTTGGGATAATAGTGGTGACGAGGACTTTGGGGGAGATACCGACTATCGTTTTTGGGACCTGTACGGCATCCGAGAGAACATGCTGGGTCTCTTTGGCGCTATTGACCTCGAGGCAGACCTACGATATTTAGTTACCCAGGAATGGAACCTGGAGGGGGATTACCTGCGACTCATCAATGTGGCCTGGGAAGAGACAACCGGTCCTCCCGCCCAACAGCAACCAGCAGTACCCGAGGTAGCAGAGCTCCTAGACTGGTCCTGTGAGCAACCCCAGGGAGATGAAGGTGCCGTCCTTCCTCCCCAGCGGCAGTGTGTACCCCAGGGAGATGAAGGTGTCGTCCTTCCTCCCCAGCGGCAGTGTGTATCCCAGGGAGATGAAGGTGTCGTCCTTCCTCCCCAGCGGCAGGCTGAGTTACAGGGGGCAGAGGTTGTTGTTCCTGCCCCCCAGCAGCAAAGTGATGTGCCAGGAAGGCAGTGTGAAGTGAAGGGAGAGGAGAGCAGCGTCCTCCCTCCCCAGCGGCAGTGTGTACCCCAGGGAGATGAAGGTGTCGTCCTTCCTCCCCAGCGGCAGGCTGAGTTACAGGGGGCAGAGGTTGTTGTTCCTGCCCCCCAGCAGCAAAGTGATATGCCAGGAAGGCAGTGTGAAGTAAAGGGAGAGGAGAGCAGTGTCCTCCCTCCCCAGTGGCAGTGTGTGTTTCAGGGAGCAGAAGGTGCAGTCCTTCCTCCCCAGCGGCAGTTTGCCATCCAGAGAAAGGAGCTTGTTACACCCTCTCTCCCACGGCAACCTAACCCACCAAGGGGAGATGTTAAGCCCCCCAACTGTGCAGATGGGACCGTAGTCTCTGCACTTACAGCACAAGGGATAGGGACGGTCGGTCCTGTTCCCCAGCCTCAGTGTGATGGATCCAAAGGGGAGACAGTCAGTCTCCCCCTCCGGCAGTCGAGCTGTGCACCTAAAGGGGAGACAGCCAGTCTCCAGCAACCAGGCGCCCACCAGACTACTCCCGTGGTAGTGCTGGCAACAGGACAGAGTACCGCTGGTCTCTGCCCCCTCAGCAACCCACCAAGGCAGCCTACCCGTCTCCCACCCAGCAGTGGTGAAACACCAGAACTTGGACAAAATTCTTCCTCACCCAGATGTAGTAACCGGTTAGTGGGGGTGGGCTGCTCTGTTATTTCTGTTTCGTGGGTGGGTTGCTGGACTAACCAGGGCACTGACCGGCAGAAAGTCAGGTACCCTGTTAGTCTAATTGGCCAAGGGGAGAAATGTGGCGAAACCAGCTTCGCCACTGTGAACTGGAGAGGCCTGGCTGCTAGCCTCCTGCCCGCTGACTATGGCCCCTGGACATATTGCACTTTAAAGACTATATTTGGGCAGGTAATAATTTGTATTGCTGCTGCTGGCCCTTTAAAAGCAGCGATGGACATATTGGAACTTTTGGGACTACTGTACCTTTAAGACTGTGGAACGTAGTACAGTAATCCTGCCTTTAATACTTTAAATGTCATGTATGTATTGTTGTATGCAGTTAACCTGGGTTATATATATATATGCAGCCTTCATCTGATTGTTCGGTAGAACCACTCCATTCATTGTATTGAGGAAACTACCGAACAACCAGACCACCCAGGATTAAGTGTGCCTCCAATTACCGTTTGCAACAATGTTGCAAACGGGTAATTGGCAATCATGTAATGTGTTCTGTGTCCTCTGGGTGGCCGCCATTCAGGAAACCAACACGTGGCGGCGGCCATCTTTAACTACCGAACAGCGGTGTTTTGCCGTCGAGTGTCTGGAACTGAAATCGGACACTTGACTAGGCAAACACCGCTGAGACCTCCATACTTCCAGAAATTCGTATGGAAACTACCGAATGACCCCCCGTTCGGTAGAAAGAACCCCACAAACAAGGGAATTCATTCAAACCCTCTCCAGGCTCTATAACACAGGCAATTCGTCTGTTTTCATTCCCTTGTTTGTGACCGACCGCAGGGCCAAAATGCATGGAACTGATTTCGGATACTTTACCCATGCGGTCGGTCAATACTTTAAAGTTCCATAACTCCTGAACCATTTATCCGAATGGGCTGATTCTTGCATATGTTGTCCCCCTGAATAAGGGCTATCAGGGGATACCTGTTTCGGAGGTGTAGCATATGTATTTGGGGTACATCCTGGAATTGGGGAAAAAGGTGTACAGTATAATTGTGTTAAGTGTTAATCTAAGGGGAGGAAATGTGTGGGAGGTACATCCAGGTGATTGGTTAATTTCATCCTCCCCCTGGGAGTGTCCTGTATGTACTTGTTGGTAATAAAAGCCAGACTGGGTGTCCCAGTCTTGAGTTCCTGCTTAACCCTCAAAATGAAGTGTCGTCTCGTTCTTGGGGGGGATTGGATTGTAAGCTGACTGCCAAGAGTGTAAGCCGATTGTATGCTTTTCTTGTTCAGCTGTTCCAGTTCGGAGTGTTATTTCGTATCCAGCTCGTGAGTTCTGATGTTCTGCAGTAGCTGTGCCTGTCTATGGAAAAGGGGATTATCGCCTAAACGCATTTTTTCCCTTTTATGCTGAAACGGTCCGTTACATACATCTTAAATACTACAACGTATTTAAGAGATACAACAGAGAAACAAGGTATAAAGAAGACAAGAATCTCGAAAAGTTATTTTATGTGAATGCTTTTCATGTGGTGAATGCAACGTTGACTATCTTTTGACTTGTATTTATAAAGATTATAACTATTTGAAAGGATAAAACAGATGTCATGCGGTGGGTACAGTAGTTATACCAGGATGTACATAACAATGTTATGTAGATATTACATCTTATTCCAACCATGATGCGTGTATCTGTTTTGTAATCTCAACAAGCTTTGAACTCATATTTAAACATACAACCGTTCCCATATTCAATGAAGCATTCTCAAACAAACAGTTATCTTACTTCTGCATGGAATTTCATGGAAATCATATTTTTGTGTTTGTGGACCTTAACATACATGACACAGTTTTATACAGTCTAACATCATTGTGTTAGACTAAATGTATTAACAAAAATTAGCAAAGAAAAGGAAAGAATCCCCTAAGGGATATTCCTATGCTGGCAATAAGGTAACAATGACACCTAAAGTAAAGATAAAAATTGTCTACATGTCCTAGGGAGTATAGCTTGGATGTTACAGGAAAAAATGTCCTTGTTATACTAATAGTAGTGATAAATCTTTATTGAGTCTTAACAAATAACAGGGAGACAAAAACTTTCCCTATATCCACATATAGCTGTAGGCAGAGGGTACAGAGAACCCAGTTATTGTTTGTTTAAGAGAAGAGAAAATTACTCTCTATTTCAGTGTAACCAACAATCATATAGTTCCCAGAATGAGTTATTGCCAGGTGCTGGGCTGGTAGAGGAATGGTGGGAAAAAATGAAAATTATTGTATAAATTTCTTGCTTCAAATGCCTCTACGCTAGTCCCTAATCTCCTGAAAACACCTTCAAGGGTGTTCTAATCTCAGTCTGAATCTGAATCTGGGTATCTGAAAGAACCAACTGCCTAACCAGCTTGAGCTTACTCGCTAGGATGAGCACGGACGCGCGTTTCGGTGTGTAGGAACACCTTCGTCAGGGGCTGAGCAACTGTCCTGGCGAAAAGCCGGGACTTTTAAATGCCCGCTAACCAATCAGGTCCAAGGTTCCCCCCCTCGTCATCTGTGACGTGTCCGGAGTCTACCCGCGTCACGTGTGACGTACCTATCACGTGGTGCGAGGTAGCTGGGAAGGAGGAGTTGGAGAGAGAAAACGTCATATGATTGACGGATCTTAGTCTCCATGAATTAGCCAAATGAATTGTAACGAATCCTTTGGGCAACTCTGTTGCCATTTTGGAGGATTGCTACATTCTGATATCCATAAGAGAGGCATAATAGTAGAGCTAGTTCAGCCTCCTTATATTGGATTTGGATATTCGATCAGGGAAAAGGGGGTGTACAGTATGGTACTGACAGTGTGAGTGTTACACTATTTTTGAGGGATATTTTATCATATTATACTTTACCCTTTTATTGGAAACACTTTCAAGGTTATACACTTTATGTAAGAGTATTCGGTCTAATGCCTTTTAGAGGGAATTTCTGCATAAAGTATGCTAGAGTGAATACTCTTAATATGTGGCACGGTGTATAATTAGAGAGAAGTGATTTATCTATATGCAATAGTGATGTAGGCTAATATGTTTATTGTATATTCCTATACTGTATACAGTATCGATAGTCACATGGTATGGGTGGGAGGATGGTTAGCTTAGTTTGAATAGGCGGACAGGTGCTCTATTGGTGATAGAAAAGTGCTTCATGTGAGAATAAAAAAGATGATTAGTATTTACAAGTGTCAAAATTTATGTATAGAGATCATGTAATAAATGGTGAATAGGTAAAACCTTTTTTTTTACCTATTCACCATTTATTACATGATCTCTATACATAAATTTTGACACTTGTAAATACTAATCATCTTTTTTATTCTCACATGAAGCACTTTTCTATCACCAATAGAGCACCTGTCCGCCTATTCAAACTAAGCTAACCATCCTCCCACCCATACCATGTGACTATCGATACTGTATACAGTATAGGAATATACAATAAACATATTAGCCTACATCACTATTGCATATAGATAAATCACTTCTCTCTAATTATACACCGTGCCACATATTAAGAGTATTCACTCTAGCATACTTTATGCAGAAATTCCCTCTAAAAGGCATTAGACCGAATACTCTTACATAAAGTGTATAACCTTGAAAGTGTTTCCAATAAAAGGGTAAAGTATAATATGATAAAATATCCCTCAAAAATAGTGTAACACTCACACTGTCAGTACCATACTGTACACCCCCTTTTCCCTGATCGAATATCCAAATCCAATATAAGGAGGCTGAACTAGCTCTACTATTATGCCTCTCTTATGGATATCAGAATGTAGCAATCCTCCAAAATGGCAACAGAGTTGCCCAAAGGATTCGTTACAATTCATTTGGCTAATTCATGGAGACTAAGATCCGTCAATCATATGACGTTTTCTCTCTCCAACTCCTCCTTCCCAGCTACCTCGCACCACGTGATAGGTACGTCACACGTGACGCGGGTAGACTCCGGACACGTCACAGATGACGAGGGGGGGAACCTTGGACCTGATTGGTTAGCGGGCATTTAAAAGTCCCGGCTTTTCGCCAGGACAGTTGCTCAGCCCCTGACGAAGGTGTTCCTACACACCGAAACGCGCGTCCGTGCTCATCCTAGCGAGTAAGCTCAAGCTGGTTAGGCAGTTGGTTCTTTCAGATACCCAGATTCAGATTCAGACTGAGATTAGAACACCCTTGAAGGTGTTTTCAGGAGATTAGGGACTAGCGTAGAGGCATTTGAAGCAAGAAATTTATACAATAATTTTCATTTTTTCCCACCATTCCTCTACCAGCCCAGCACCTGGCAATAACTCATTCTGGGAACTATATGATTGTTGGTTACACTGAAATAGAGAGTAATTTTCTCTTCTCTTAAACAAACAATAACTGGGTTCTCTGTACCCTCTGCCTACAGCTATATGTGGATATAGGGAAAGTTTTTGTCTCCCTGTTATTTGTTAAGACTCAATAAAGATTTATCACTACTATTAGTATAACAAGGACATTTTTTCCTGTAACATCCAAGCTATACTCCCTAGGACATGTAGACAATTTTTATCTTTACTTTAGGTGTCATTGTTACCTTATTGCCAGCATAGGAATATCCCTTAGGGGATTCTTTCCTTTTCTTTGCTAATTTTTGTTCATTAATCTACTTGGGTACAAGCCCTTTGGTGGGAACTGGCACCACCTCCTGACCACACTTCCTTGTCTCCCCTGCCCTCGTTATTCCATCTTTGAGGGCAGTTGGCAAAAGACAGGGCAGAAACTGTTTATCTAAATGTATTAACAGATTCACTTAGGTAAGAAAACAAGACTTCTATTGAAGATGGGGGGGAAATAGCTGTTTGATTCCAAGAGATACGCTTATCTGAATTAAATTAATAAAGTCCTTTCTGTAAGGAAAGCCCACATTTAGGAATGCATCCTTTCTGCCATCTTGTGTCTTGGAAATGTATATCTACCCACCCATCATCCTAGACCAGGCTTCCCCAAACTCCGGCCCTCCAGATGTTGCTGAACTACAACTCCCATGATCTCAGCCTATTTAATTCATGGAATCATGGGAGTTGTAGTTCAGCAACATCTGGAGGGCCGGAGTTTGGGAAAAGCCTGTCCTAGACCTACCTCTTGTTAATAACTCAAATAGTTGATTTAGGTTTAGACTGACTGTGAGTGTAAGAAAGACTAAAGTTATACAATTGGGGTTAGTGACTCAGATTATCAAAAAATTATGAGAGATGAGAGTTTCATTATATTTAAGGATTGAATTAATATAAAATTTAAGGTTAGAATAAATTGGCTAAATTTTATCCCTTACTCTATCTCAAACCCCTAAACATCACATTTTTGGTGATTAATCTCACTCCCTAACCCTAAAGCTCACCTTATTTCTGCTTCTGATTGGCCCATCTACAGGCAAGAGGTGGAATGTGAATAGTAGGCAGTAGAATTTTGCATTCGGTCTCTCCCGATAAATGATTTGATTGTGGGCCTTACCAAACCTCAATACAGCAAATGGACACAACCTGAGGCAAACAGAATTGGCAATGGACGAACTGTTTCATTTGTTTTGTGATTCAGAGTTCTGTCCATGGTGCCATAGGAAAAACAGGATTGATGGGTAAAAAAAACTGATTGATGATTATGGGATAGCCACGAAATGTTATTTTTATTGATACATCAAGAAAGAAGTGACCAAAAGAGGAAAAAACGAGGAGCAGTAAAATGGGTGTATATATATCATATATTTAATAAATAGATGATATATAAATATAGATTTATTTTTTTACTGCTCCTCTTCTTTTTACCTTTATTGGTTATTTTTTTCTCATCTGTGAACTAAATGAGCCAAGTGTACTGCAAGACATAGACATAATGTTTATATTTTGCAGCACACTGATTGGCCAAGTTTATGCCCTCTTAGTTTACTTTTGAATAATTTTTCCTGGAGCTATCACTTAGATGAAATGTGTCAGAACGGAAAGGTCACATGGATAAATACTGAACATTTTCAGTCCATTTTGACCAGTTCCCGAGAAAGAGTCACCCTTACCAAGGCAGGCTGTTGTTTCTTTGCCCAGGACTGCATTTTTCCTTCCCAATAAATAAATGAAAATAAGGGAAAGTTCAGGACAATTACCCACCAGTCTTTTCAGGGTATGGATGAGGTATGGATGAGGTAGTCGAGCACATATGATCATGTTATTACAATTTGCAATTAGGTCATCTTAAGAAGACAATGACATACAATCCTGCATTTTGTTATTGGGGTAATACTTATGATGTACTTGCCAAGGTCAATACTGTCCAGGGCTACATGAATTTAAAAAAATAACAATAAAATCTAACAGTAGATGATAGTTTGGATAGATTAAATCAGCTGGATTAGATTTGTTTTAATAATGTTATCAAACCTGCACAAATGCAGAGCACGCAATTTGTTCTGTTTAAACTTGCTGAGCAGTAAACCTCTGTTGCAGGTATCTCTGTTAGGCTAATTTACAGTATGGAATTGTTTGCGTTACGCTAAAGATGCATGTTTATTAGCTTCAACGTATTAGGAATCTTGTAAAACCGGTTGTTTTTATAGTGTAGAACTTCTTAAAGGGACACTATAAGTACCCAGATCACTTCAGCTCAGTGAAGTGGTCTCCGTGCAGTGTCCAAGCTTGCCCTATCCGCCTGAAAATGCAGTCCTTTCTGTTCTGACAAATTACATCCATGTGATAGCTCCTGGAAAAACGACAGCCTGTAGTGGCTGCCAATCAAACAGGTGCACTTCTTGCTTGATAAGGACATCCAGCATCAGCTAAATCCCCATACGAAAGCATTGCAGCAGTGCTTTTTTATAAGGGGAGGGCCTAATACACTTGCGGCGCTTGCCACACATGCGCATTATTGCCGCCCCTCAGGTGACATCGGAGGAGACGGAGCGCCGACCCACTGCCAAGTGAGATCAGTGCAGAGGGAAGTATAGTGCTAGGAATAGCTTTGTATTTCTATCATAGTTTACTTTAAACAAAATAGTTTTTTTGTTTCACTTTTGCAGTTTGAAATTTTAAATGTTATTACTTTCTTCCTGCTAAATCATAAAGCTAATTCTAAACTTTGCTGGTACTTCTCACTCTCCCCACCATCCTGCTCTCTTTTTTTGCTGATCCTTTACTCTCCTAGATCCCACGTTTCTCTCTGAAGTTATTGTAATGTTGAAATGGGGGCATACAGAGGGGATTTATCAAGGAACAGTAAAAGGGACATGTCACTAAACAGCATGGTATAACACTAATTTTCAAAAATGTGAACAATTTATTCATTCATTTTTTTTTTAACCTGGCAGCTTAGAGATAAACGTTGCACTTTAAAAACAAAATTACCAAACTATAGTGTTTTCTGCATTAACTTTCTAGGTTTCTGCCAGAATCACTTCTATTGTTTTTTAAAAATATATATATTTACTCGTGCATACTTAGTGCAGCCACCAGACTCCAGTGAATGGTGCTTATGAGAGTAGGGATGCAGATATCCACCGGGCGATTGTCCTTTGTCAATGCTAATTGCCCTTTATCATTAGCATTGATAATGGGCAATCTCCCAAAACGTTTGCAATTTATATTTTGTTCTTCCAATAAATATGGTAGCACCCGAGTGTGCACTTTAAATACTTTGCAGATTACTCAAGTTTTTTCTTGCAAACTGGACTTTCATGAAGAAAATATTACATTTTCCAATTCAATGCCATAGGAACTCCAACAAAACTGTATATTATGTTTGCTAAGTGCATATATACTTCACAAGTGATTATCTTGAGTTTCCAAATTTCACACTCATTTATTGCAAAGTGCATACACCAATTTTCATAGTACAATTTAGGGATCGACCGATATTGATTTTTTAGAGCCGATACCGATAATCTCTGAACTTTCAGGCCGATAGCCGATAACTTGCCGATATTCTGTACATTTACCATTTTGAAAAAAGAAACGATTTCTAAAGGTAAATGCACAAAATATACATGCCACATGTAGTGGATGCAGTGTGTTTAGACAGGGGAGCTGTGTGTGTGTAGTGGATGCAGTGTGTATATAATGAATGCAGTGTGTTTAGACAGGGGAGCTGTGTGTGTTTGTCTGGTGGATGCAGTGTGTATTTGTGTAGTGTGTATAGTGAATGCAGTGAGGGTTTGTGTAGTGTGTATATATAGTGAATGAAGAGTATGTGTGTTTGTGTAGTGTGCGTAAAGTGAATGCAGTGTGTGTGTAGTGTGTGTAAAGTGAATGCAGTGTGTGTAGTGTGTGTAAAGTGAATGCAGTGTTTGTGTAGTGTGCGTACAATGAATGCCGTGTGTGTGTAGTGTGTGTATATAATGAATGCAGAGTGTGTGTGTGTAGTGTGTGTGTGTATAATGCAGTGTGTGTGTTTGTGAAGTGTATGTATATAATGCAGTGTGTGTGTGTGTTTCTGAAGGGATGAAATTTGTGTAAAATGGGGGGTGCATTTGTTAATTTTAATTTTATTTTTAATATTTATATGTTTTCTTTTTATTTATTTTTTTGTCAATCTTTTTTTTATTGAGGCAAATATTATTCATGGTACAGAATAAAGAGAGGAGAAATGAAAACAAAGCATACAAGATAGGCATGATACATAATTCTTCATCCCCTGGAAACATCAGCCTCATAGTAACTTTCTGAACTGGTACGTCAAAACTGTGTACCGATTCTGCTAAATCACTGCATGCTCTGCACGTTATCCCAGCCAGGCTCCATAAGTCAAACAGTGTAGTAAAGCTTAATCAAAGTCAGGTAGTCCTGCACCGTATATACAGTGCAATCTAAATGTCAGGATATGCTGTGTGATTGCCTGTAGGAGCTGGGAAATAATGTGTTCATACGTTCAGTGAGTCAGTGAAGGCAATATCAATTTTCAGGCATATCATGTACTATACATAGAAACATAGCTATCGTCAAGGCTATTTACCTACTTAGCTAAGTCGGTGCATGCTTTACATGTCAATCCAGAGAGGCAACACAAGTCGAACAGTGCAGTTATATTTAACATATAACAGGTAAATCTGTGTGGTGTACACCGTACAGTGTAAATTATAGGGTATACTATGTCATTGCATATTAATATTGTGGTGCATGTAGTGGGTCAGTTGATGCAAGGTTAAGTGTCAGGCATGTTATGCACTGTGCAGAATAACAGAGTCATAGTAGCCCAGGCAATGGTAGGCTATGAAACAGGCTGTGAGAACCGCCAGTCCGTCATGGCAGCGCAAGGTGAAAACAGGTTAAAGATGTGGTTGAATTCGTGGAATGCAACTTGGACAGTCCAGGTGTTGGTCTCTGCAGGTATTGTAGCTCACTTCCGGGGGTGTCTGCGGGCAGGACCTGCGGACCGATTGATCCACTTCAGCCGATGCCTCTGCGGTATGGTGAGGTAGTTCGTGCTTGCAGTGTCCCCGTGATTAGGGCGAGGAGCAGGTGCTGGAAGGCCGTTGGGAAGGCCAGCACCTGTGGGCCACAGACTTGGGGGCTCTTTGAGGCCAGGTCTACCCCGTTATGGGCGTCCGTGAAAGCCTGGGTGTTCTGCCGCCGCCGGTCGGTGCCGTGGAGTCATTCTCCGCTTGGCCTTCAGCCCAGGATGGCTGCCAGTATGAGTGTTGGTTGTGGCTCTGTGTGATGTGATGGCCCCTTCCCGCTCTGCACCCCGTCTATCTGCCGTTTTCTCTGAGGCTGTGTGTATCAGCTTGCTACGTTGCTCCAGGCTGTCCCAAAAGCGTTGGAGTATAATGTCCAGTTGCACCGAAAAGCGCTCCACCAGGGTGAGCTGTTGGCCATTAGGTCATGATAATTTGGGCTCTGGTCGCGTGGGCTCGTCCGCCATCTTGCGCTGGCCGCAGCCAGTGATACTTGGTCGAGTAAATGATGCCAGAGGCCGGTCCATAGGGGGGGACAGGGGTTCAAGCTTGATTGTTTTATGGCTATTGGGCGCAGGGGAGCGGCTGTCCCCCCCGCGCCAGCCATGTGAGTAGGCCACATGTGCCGATACGGAGAATCCGTCTGGTTGGGCCACATGAGTGGTGTCCCCAGGTAGGTCCCGGTTCTGTCCACCTTATTAGGGACAGTATTCGTCCCGTCTCCGCTTCCACAGGCAGGTTACCGGCTTAGTCCTTTTGATGCGGGATCCACAGGGAGACACGTCCGCTCAGCTCTGCGGTCAGGCCCCGTCCGTTTTTTTTTTTTGTCCCCCCTCCCTGCTTGTTACCTGGCCAGGGAGGGGGGCTATGGCATTCCCTGGTGGTCCAGTGGCATGTACTGAGCAGTGGGGGGCCGGCAGCAAGCTGCTACTTACCTTTCCAGCAGCTCCCTTCAGCTCCCTGTGTAACCCGTGGCAACGCTCTGACTGCCGCGGGACTCACGAGATTTACACAGCGAGCTGGAGGAGCTGCTGGAAAGGTAAGTAACAGCTTGCTGCGGGCCCCCCAGGACCGCTGGCCTTGTAATGGGCCTGGCGGTCCTGTTATGTATTATCGGCAATATCGGTATCTCTATTGGCCAATACAGATATTACCGAAAATACATAATATCAGTAAAACCGATAATCGTTTGATCCCTAATACAATTACATGTTCTTAAATACAGAATATATAATATTAATATGAAAACTTATCTTTTCCACATTAGTAATCTTTTGCCAAACAGCATGTTTCCCATCTAGCTTGGGAACCAGGTGATACTTACAATTTACAATTTGTACCTTGTATACTGCAGGTGATCTGTAATGATAGCAACTCACATTTTATAGACTACCAAATTATCACAAATGATAGTGACAAGCATAGAATCTAGCCCTAGCTACATAAGTGTAATGTTATAACCCAACACGCAGAGTGAAAATCCACCAGAAGAAATAGAGACAGATAAAAAAGATCCCTAAACCAGTCCTTAGAACGGCCGGACAGATAGAATAAAATAAAAGGAAGTCAGAACAAGCCAAGGTCAAGGGAAGCCAGAAATACACAAATACGAGAGACAAAGCCAAGCCAGGGGAGCCAGAAAACAGAGTAGTCAAGAGCAAGCTGGGTCAATACCAAAATATACAAATATACAAACTGACAAAATAACACACTATTGGGACACTGAGGTTCTATAAGTTTTGGGCATGGTTAGCATAGCCCCGCGCCCAAAATGTGAGGGTACAGGAGGCTGTCTGAGTCAGTATGCAGCATGGGAGTGGTGATCCGCCGGATCAGAGGAACAGCTGACCAGCGGACTGCCAGGGTAAGTACGCAAGCACTAACCATAAGAGAGCAGTAAAGAACTTGTGGTGAGCGTAAATCATGATAAATCCTACCGTTGATCGATGCACATTTTAAAGTTTACTCTTGTGCGTCACCTACATATCACAAATTTTGAGGCACAACAATTCCGAGACATTATATTTCCACAATTCTCCCGGAATGCCTTGCTGGACTTGCAAATAAGCACAGCCAAGCATCATGTTACAGGCTTCACCTAGCCTTTCCCCAGGTGTCTTCAGCAATTAAGTTATTTTAAACTAAGCTTTTTTAACAAAATCATGGCATGTGATCCACAAGGGCCAAGGACATTGCTGTGGATGGTGATTTGCAGCAAATGAGTGTGAGTATCTAGTATTTTTCCTTATTTAACATTTTTAGTTTAGTTTTTTTTCAAGAGTACCTTTAATAGCTTGCTTTAGATTCTATGGGTTGGTACTCACTATTAAGCAACTAAAAGAAAACTAATTTTTTTACACTTTATTGAATATAAAATAATATTGCACACAATATAAAATTGTCTTATTATGATTGTATATAACAGAATACAGATATAGTTACATGTGTATCATGTACACTGAACAAAATTATAAACGCAACACTTTTCATTTTTCATGAGCTGACCTCATACGCTTTCACTATGTACACAAAAGGCCTATTTTTTAAAACAAAAATTGTTCGCAAATCTGTCTAAATCTGTATTAGTGAGCACTTCTCCTTTGCCGAGATAATCCATCCACCTCACAGGTGTGGCATATCAAGATGCTGATTAGACAGCATGATTATTGCATAGGTTTTGCCTTAGGCTGGCCACAATAAAAGGCCACTCTAAAATGTGCAGTTTTATCACACAGCACAATGCCACAGATGTCGCAAGTTTTAAGGGAGATTGCAATTGGCATGCTGACTGCAGGAATGTCCACCGGAGCTGTTGCCCGTGAATTGAATGTTCATTTCTCTACCATAAGCCGTCTCCAAAGGCATTTCAGAGAATTTGTCAGTACATCCAACTGGCCTCACAACCACAGACCACGTGTAACCACACCAGCCCAGGACCTCCACATCCAGAATCTTCACCTCCAAGATCATCTGAGACCAGCCACCCGGACAGCTGCTGCAACAATTGGTTTGCATCAGGGCCGTCTTTACCGCGGGGCAAACGGGGCAGCTGCCCCGGGCCCAGTTACTCCTGGGGGCCCGAAGCAGCTGCACCGGGGGCCCCACTTGCCTCAAACATTTCTCCCACCGGCCAGGGCAGCCACACACTAAGGAGGCCCACCGGGTGGCCCATGCACTAAGGGCCACCCGGTGGGCTTCTGTCAGCAGGAGCCCGGTCTTGCGCTCTGGCGCTTTAAGAGCGCGACCGGGCCCTCTTGCTTTTCAGCAGCCGGCTGGGAGGAAGTGACGGCTGCGCGTCACTTCCTCCCATAAAGAGAGGAGCCGCGCGGGAGGAGGAAGAGGCAGAGCAGAGGGGGTCTGGGCCGAGCTAGCCAGACCCCAACTCCCAGCAGCTTCAGCCACCCTCTAAGGTAGAAAACTGGGGGGTGGGTTTTATAATGTAAATTTTGAGTGTGTGTGTATGTGTGCGTGTCAGTGTGCCTGTCAGTATGTCTGTCAGTATGTGTGTCAGTATGTCTGTCAGTATGTCTGTCAGTAAGTGTGTGTCAGTGTGTGTGTCAGTGTGTGTGTCAGTGTGCCTGTCAGTGTGCCTGTCAGTATGTCTGTCAGTAAGTCTGTGTCAGTGTGTCTGTCAGTGTGTCTGTCAGTAAGTGTGTGTCAGTGTGTGTGTCAGTGTGTGTGTCAGTGTGCCTGTCAGTGTGCCTGTCAGTGTGCCTGTCAGTGTGCCTGTCAGTGTGCCTGTCAGTATGTCTGTCAGTAAGTCTGTGTCAGTGTGTCTGTCAGTGTGTGTGTCAGTGTGTGTGTCAGTGTATGTGTCAGTATGTCTGTCAGTGTATGTCAGTATGTGTGTCAGTATGCCTGTCAGTGTGTCTGTCAGTATGTCTGTCAGTGTGTGTCAGTATGCCTGTCAGTATGTCTGTCAGTGTGTGTCCGTATGCCTGTCAGTGTATGTGTCAGTATGTCTGTCAGTGTGTGTCCGTATGCCTGTCAGTGTGTGTGTCGTATGTCTGTCAGTGTATGTGTCAGTATTCCTGTCAGTGTATGTGTCAGTGTGTCAGTATTCCTGTCAGTGTATGTGTCAGTATGTCTGTCAGTGTATGTGTCAGTGTCAGTATTTGTGTCAGTATGCCTGTCAGAATGTGTCAGTATGTCTGTCAGTGTGTGTGTCAGTATGTGGGTCTGTATGCCTGTCAGTGTGTGTGTCAGTATGTCTGTCAGTTTATGTGTCTGTGTAAGTATGTCTGTCTCTATGTGTCTGTATATCTGTGTGTGTATCTATATGTTGTCATTGTGTGTGTATCTGTATGAAGTCTGTGTGTGTATCTGTGTATCTGCCAGTGTGTCAGGTGTGTATATGTGTGTCTGTGTAACTGCATGTGTGTCAGTGTTTGAATCTTTGTGTATGTCAGGATGTGTATCGGTGTGTCTGTATGTGTGTCAGTGTGTATCTGTATGTTGTCTTTGTGTATTTCGCTGGTATGTGTGTCTGTGTATCGGAATTTGTGTCAGGTTGTGTATCTATGTGTCAGTGTGTCTATATCTACTTGTGTGTTTGTGTGTGTATATGTGCATACATCTCAAGATTCACACGCTAACACTACACACAAATACACCCCTGCATTCAAGCTTCAGCACTACATACAAATACACGTCTGTGTTAAACACCAACATTATATGTATACACACCCCTGCATTCAAAAACCAACACTAGATATAAATACATGCTTACATTTAAACGCCAACACCACATACAAAAACCTGTTTACATTGAAACATACAAAAACTGCTTAGTGTTAAATACAAACCTGCAAACATGGGTAAATGGTAGAGCCCCAGCTGTCAAGGCATTGCTGGAGTTGTACGACAGATGGGGATCTACCTTTTAAACATCCTTGCAATAGGGAGGCCCAAAAAAATATTCTTGCACCTCTCTACTTTAGGTTGCCACTGTATTAAGGGTGATAACATGAGTGCACGACAGGGGAGGGTGTACAGGGTCCAGGGGGCCCAAGCAAATGCTTTGCCCAGGGTCCAATCAATATTAAAGACGGCCCTGGTTTGCATAACCAAAGAATTTCTGCACAAACTGTCAAAAAACATCTCAGGGACGCTCATCTGCATGTTTGTCATCCTCATCGGGGTCTCGACCTGACTGCAGTTCGTCGTAACCGACTTGAGTGGGCAAATGCTCACATTCGATGGCGTCCCCCAATACAGTAAAACTGCACATTTTAGAGTGGCCTTTTATTGTGGCCAGCCTAAGGCACACCTGTGCAATAATCAGCATCTTGATATGTCACACCTGTGAGGTGGATGGATTATCTCGACAAAGGAGAAGTGCTCACTAAGACAGATTTAGACAGATTTGTGAACAATATTTGAGAGAAATAGGCCTTTTGTTAACATAGAAAAAGTCTTATCTTTGAGTTCAGCTCATGTAAAATGCGGGCAAAACCAAAAGTTTTGCGTTTATAATTTTGTTCAGTGTATCATCGTTTGTTTTAAGGGCTGTCAGATATTGTCAGATAGGAAATGAAACTTACAACACATCTGGGTATTATTTCCTCAGCGAGTTGTGACTTGCTCACATTTATTCTGACAAAAGCAAAACAGTGTATACTGATATTGCCTGTGCAGGCTTTACATCTATCTGCACATCCCTCATAATGTGTGTCATAATTTGTGCCAGACGGCAATCAGAACAAATGTTTTCTCCCTTTTTCGCAGTGAAGATATATACATATATACATACATATACTGACAGATAGACAGACAGACAGATAGATATGCAGACAACACAATCAACCACCTGACTTTTGGTTATGTGATTTTCAGACCCCAAATTACATTATTTTCCCCCAGTACACGCTTTGGCATCATGTATCTTTCATCATAACATTTGCAAGAGGGTAACAGATAAAGCTATCTATGTATCTGTGGATTGATTTTTTTATTTACGATTTATGTAGCTCAACTGCAGACACAAAATAGTGAGAGAAGTAAAGGAAGAGTTAGTGCTCATGAGTAAAAGTTAGTGCTCATGAGAGAAGGTTCTCCGATATTCTCATGGGGGGGAGCTGTGCGCCCTGCATGACAAGGATTGACCTCTTCTTTCTGGCGTCTTGAATCCCTTGAACCAGATATGTGCTGATTATAAGGACCTAAGGTAACCAGGGCTAGTGGGGACTAATTAATTAATTTAATGAGGTCTGCGCTTAGATGAAATATAGAAACTTCAGTGTGCATATGCTGCTGTGGTCATATTGATATCTACAGTCCTTTAACACCTTAGTGACCAGGCCATTTTTACATTTTCTTACCGTTAAGGACCAGGGCTGTTTTTACATTTCTGCAGTGTTTGTGTTTTGTTGTAATTTCCCTCCTACTCTTTCACTGAACCCACACATATTATATACAGTTTTTCTCGACATTAAATTGTCTTTCTAAAAATACCATTATTTTCATCATATCATATAATTTACTATAAAATTATTATAAAATATGATGGAAAGATTTTTTAAAAAGCTTACTTTTTCTAACTTTGACACCCAAAATCTGTTACGCATCTACTACCACCAAATAACACCCGTGCTAAATAGTTTCTAACTTTTGTCCTGAGTTTAGAAATACCCATTGTTAACATGTTCTTAACTTTTTTTTGCAAGTTACAGGGCTATAAGTGCAAGTAGGACATTGCTGTTTCAAAATATATATTTTGAGATTGTAACACTGTTATCTGTCATACATTTCTGAATCACACCTCACATGTACATATTTTTTTAAAGTAGACAACCCAGGGTATTCAGTATGGGGTATGTCCAGTCTTTTTAGTAGCCACTTAGTCACAAACACTGGCCAAAGTTAGCATTTATATTTGTTTGTGTGTGAAAAATGCAAAAAGCAATTATGAACGCTAACTTTGGCCAGTGTTTGTGACTAAATAGCTGAACTGAGCTACTGAGCTACTAAAAAAGACTGAACATGCCCTATTTGCAATACGTTGGGTTGTCTTCTTTTGCAAATGGTATGCCATCATGGGGGTAATTTTCATTCCTGGGCTGCCATACGCTCTCAAAGGCAACATAGGCAACTAATCTGGCCTTATCATTGACCTTGTAACGTTCACTGACAATATCATCGCTATGATATGTTTTACTGTTTTGAAACACTAATATTTGTGTTCAGCAAAGTCTCCCGAGGAAAACAGTACCCCCATGTACAGGTTTTAGGGTGTCATGGAAACTTACAGGGTTAAATACAGTGCTTGCAAATGAAATTCTCTGGACTTTTGGCCTGGTCGTCAGGCAGGTCCCTCAAATAACAATCAATAAAATTACTTAATTATGTAAAAATATTACATAAATATACACGTAGAATTTAAATATATATACATATTTATATATTTGAAGTCTACGTGTATATTTATGAAATTATTTATGTAATTATGTATATGGATATATATATATATTTTTTTAAATTATTTTTATTTATTTATATATACATAGATATTTATATATATTTTAATATCAAAACACAGTTTGAATAAAATTACATATATATATATATATATATAAATCATTTTTTAAATTTATTTTTTATATTTTTTGCATTTTTTCTATTTATTTTTAATTAATTATTATTTATTTTTATTAATAATATAACTATATATATATATATATATATATATATATATATATATATATATATATATATATATATATATATATATATATATATATATATATATATATATATATATATATATATATATATATATATATATATATATATATATATATATATATATATATATATATATAAAAATATACGTGTGTAATTTTGCTCTAAGAAATAGAAACAAGATAGCGAGAAACAGACCAAAGCACTGAATCCTAGAAGGAAAGTGCCGGTCTGTACTCACAGTCCTGTGTACTGCGCGGAGACTCCAGGGGTCTTCAGGGGCTTAACCCCTATATTGGTAAAAAACAAAAAAGAAGAAAGATGCTATAAAGGTCTCAATATGAAACAAAGTATGAGACCCTCTACATCACTTGGATATAAATGTAGCCATGTAGGAGTGAAATAAGTATATAGATGTGAACTAAATAAGCCCTAAAGACAAATGAGGTCATAAAGACCAAAAAAAGATAAAGAAATAAAGTATGTACAAATAACTAATACCACTATATCTCCAAGGTAAGGACAGGAAGAAGACCACTGCTAAATAAGTAAAGGGATATACTATACTGGAATAAAGCTTTATTAAAGAGCAGGCTAAAAAATGAGTATCAATCCCAGCAGTGACCCCTATATATCTAATCAAGCCTTATCCAAGAGACTGGCTGGAACCATAGGGAGTACTGAGACTCCAAGTGCAATTATGCAGAGTACAGAGAGACCCACTATGTAGTCCTCCAAATGGGTTAGTAACAAGAGATAGGGTCCCTAAGTACAGAGACAGTCTATGGATCCTAGTAGCCAGAGTCAAAACATTAATAGATAGAAAAGGGAGGATAGAGTA